>NC_142680.1:15853228-15868228 GCF_964200805.1 Pocillopora damicornis | reverse complement strand
CAGCTGCTTCACAGTCTGAAAAACGTCTACCACACCTTCACTTTTTAACTGTCCGATTAAAATACTGAGGGCGCAGAACACTCCTGTGCGACCCACTCCAGCGCTGAAATGTAAAGTTGAAGATGAAGTTGAAGAAGAAAATAAACTTAGGGTCTGCTCTAAACTGCGCAAAAGGTTGTCTTTCCACTAGCATTTATTAGCGAAGGGCAATACCTGATATTAACATGCTACAAGAGTTTTCATTGATTGATAAATTAACATTTAAATGAATATAACAGTTTATAACGAGCGTAGTAATTGAAATATTACTGCAAAGTGGTATATAGGATGAATAAAAATACATGAATGTGTGCAAATTGGTAACATTACAACGTGCGCGTTTTAATATACCCAGTGAAGCAAGCGAGTAATGCCAAAACCGACAAATTGATATGGCTGTCATTCCACTGTTAGGAATGAAAAGATCTTCCCTAGGGCCTTAATTGTCCACTTATAGTTACAGGGTATAAATGTTTTACAAAGGTGGAACGAGATTCAGGAGACAACGTTAGGACTAAGGAACACCAGTGAACTTAATAACGACTAAATGAGCATTTTTCAATTAGGACCAAAGCCAGACTATAATATATGCTTAATAATATTTTAATTATAAATACACACCTGCAGTGCACAGTAATCTTAGTGTTTTCTGACTGCTGCTGCCACCGTTGTACTTGCCCAATAAGATCGATCAAGCCAGTACCTGATTCTGGAGATCCTGAATCAGGCCATCCAGTGTAATGATACTGACGAACAACTCGCGATGCACTTTCCTGAAATATTGACAAGAGAAATGTGTGTGTTTGATAAATGCTGTCAGTAGAGATTTTAGGGTGCATGTGATCGCTTTGAAGAAGATAAAGCATGTCTTGGGAAATTGGCACGTTTTGTCATATTGCTATGGTCCTAAAAGCCTTTTATTAACTTAACCCCATTCTTCTCCTTCAATCTAGGAACCGCCATGGATGGATCTCCCCGTAACACACAAATTCTTGGCTAATTCTCTGACATTTTATTGGTAATAAACAGAAAGTTGCTGAAGATTAACTGAAGAGTCATCAGAACGAACCTTGGTATGGGTGAGTTTCATTTCTCTCATTGTGTAGTCTTCATAGGACGTCTCACTTGTCTTTTCCACTACCAAAGTGCCAATGTGCGCGGGCTTCTCTGCAGGCCAGTACTGGTGTACTTTGACCTGTACACATAAGATTAAGCTTTACAAATCGATTAAATCCAGAGTCAGATCAATTACATAGATAGACCTCCTACCCTATACAAGTCAATTCCCACTAAACGATGACTCGAAAGCTAAAGATATTTTAGTTGATGCTTAGTCATATCTTTTTTCCCTACAGCCGTTACGAGTAAATGGATGCATGTATCCATTCGCTGGTATTTAAATGAATATGTTTACATAAAGTTATGAGGAGTAACACTGCATGCATAAGACAACGAAGCTTACAGCCGCTCACTAAGACCAACAAACTATTATAATCAGGGGTCTTACTATACTTAGGAGGACCTATCTACAAGTAAAGAAGGCTTTTTTATAGGTCTCTCAGAAGTTGCTCACGAAAGTCGCCTTTTAGGAATACATACTTACCCATAACCGACATAGAATGGGGGTCACTTACCAATGTAAGGCATCTCTATTAACCCCTGCAAAAATAACATCCCTAACAAAGAAGGTAACCTTTTCCTAGACTGATGGATTGATTGTTTTAGTTGATTGATAAATTGTCGGTTTATTGAGCATACCTTGTCACCTTCTGTTTCTTTTGATAACACGACTATGGTGGAAGATTCTTGTTCCCAAATCATGCGCCAGAAGTCTGGTATAGTATCAGGTATGGGTGCCTGAGTTGCAATGAATGCTCTCCTAGTCATGTAGCCATCAATGAAGTTAGCATTGATGTAATCAGAGCCTTCCACTCCTGAGATTACACTCAGTTTAACCCGGGTTTCATCATACGGTAACGCATTTGGATAACGATTCTTGGTCACGTTGCAGGCCATGCTAGCAGCCTGAGCTGTGAGCTGGGAAGTGTTGATGCAGCGACCTAGCCGGATGAACTCCTCATCCATCTCACTTTGGCCTAACAGCATAAAAAAAATGACCTTATCACATCAAATCGAACAGAGGATGAATAATACTCTCAAGGCCGACTGAGGTTGAGAGAAATTCGTTTGATCAGAGGAAATTTTTCGTGAAGTTTCATCATAAACCTTTTTTAAAGCCTCGCAACCAAAGGATGCTACATAAGAAAACCGCTACATTTATAAAAACACAAGTGGAATGAAGCACCATCAATAAAATGGTTTTGTAATCGCCATTAAGCCTAGAACTCACAGAGTAGCACTTCTATGGAGTTATTTCCAATTCGTAATATGAATTAGATAAGGGATTGACAGGATGGTATATGTTGGGAAAGACACATACCGCTCGTTTGATTCACTTGCATGAGGTTCTTGATATGAGATCTAAGATCATTTGCGTGTATTTCAGTGAATCCGGAATGGATGGCCTCCACCAGGACGTCATGAATCAAAATGTACTGCTCTTCAACTTGTACCATAAAATTTCTATCTTGTCGCAATGAGGTGACATATTCATATACATCCACTGTTTTCTCTGCAGCAATGCGGCGCAACATTGCGTCTACCACAATGAATGTACCAGTTCTGCCCACCCCGGCACTGCAGTGAACAACCTGAATGAAAATTCACTAATGATATATCGGAACTAATAAAGGACCAAATATGTGTGCCTCTTTTTTTATTTCTGCAGTTAATATTTGCTTAGATTGTGGAAACTTTCCTGTAAGTCATCACTTGTTTCAGAACAAGATGATAATCCCCTGTGCTCAGTTACAAGATGCAACATAACGATCACTGAGAGAGAAGAAAGTGGATTTTTTTTGTTTAATTTTTTTCTAGATTAGAAGTTAACAATAATATTTCCACTATGCAATATGCCATTTTCCTTACTAGAAAACATTTAGCTGATTGTACGCCCCACCACTCATTTAAATTCTTTCTCACTTCTTCCTGCGAAATATAAGATAACTTACCATAGGCCCTGCGTCCGGAGGATTTGCTCTAGAAGCCTTTCTCACAAACGTGAGGAGTGAGGAAGGACAGTCGGGAACACCATGGTCAGGCCATACTGTGTAATGATACTGATTGACAGTTCGTTGTTCTGTGTTATTGGCGTGCTTTAAAGTCATGGTGCGGATGGTGAATTCAGTGAGCTGCACCGTCTGCATCAAGGTTACTCGAATGTCACCATACGATTCTGCACCTTCTGATGGCCAATACTGGTGACACTTCAGGCGACCCTTCTCCTCCAAGTTTGTCACCTAGAATAGGGTGAACGGGCATACTTCAAGCGTTTCATGGTGAACTGTGTTAGGTTATTCACAGGGATGAAGGAATTGGGTGAGCACCTCATCTTTCCCAAATCCTCTCTCCGACTAGGATTATAGGCGGGCACTCGCAAATTGTCGAGGAAAACTGATAATATCGTACGGGTGAGGGGAAGGGGTGGGGGAGGAGTGGTGAAGCATCAATGGCTTAACATTTCATTCCGAAGAAATAATTCCTTTCTAAACGGTTCATGTTACAAAAACCACAGACTTTTACACACACAATCGACTGGAAAATTTCAATTCTGTAATATGAAAGAAATTCAAATTCTTTTAAAGATAGGCATGGAAAGATGTGACATTTTCTCTTATGGCTACGCTGCACAATGCACGGTAAAATGAACATGACGCAACTAAATCATTACAAGTGATCTACGTTGATTATTACTTATTATCAGAAAGCACAAACCATGACGATTGTTTTTGTCCCTTGCTCCCAGACCATTCTCCAGAAGTCATCTGACGTGTGTTCAAGTGGTCCTTGGGTGGCGATATATGCCTTATCCTTCTGATAACCGTCAAGGAAGTTGGCGTTAATGTAGTCAGAGCCCCGCACACCCTCGATTGGAGTCAATTTTACTCGGCTGTGGTCGTACGCAACGATATTGTTGTAACGGTTCTTGTGTTTGTTCTCCTCGGCCAAAGTGGCTTTGGAAGTAACATTTCCTTGAGAGCGTATAGCACCATACTCAACAGAAAATAAATCATCCTCTTGAAGGCGTTTCACGTGGTCTTCAAACTCCTCGACAGCTATTTCCCCTTCTGGATCGAAGTTTTCTAAGTTGAATAGAATAAAAATTATCAGTTTATTATTTCATTTGCACAAACAAAGGTTCTTTATCTAAATCTTTGAAGAGAGCCAATGAGCAGTTTGCTATCTTTCAATTCTATTCATGATAACATACGCACTCATGTACCGGTTCAGTAAACTGTCGCTTATGAAACCCCCCCCCCCCCCCACCGTTACATGCCCTTTTACTTGTAAATAGATATGCATCCAACTATAAGCGGCCTTTCATGTTTTGAGATAGGTAGGGAACTAGTTTTACAAAGACGTTTTGAAGCCTAATTAATCAAAAGGATAGAAGCCCCACTGCTTGTAAGTCTCCCCTAGAACCCCTTTCGAGGTTTATAAGACCAGAACTTGTAAATTCAGTAATATTATTTTAAAGCAGCTCTTGTTAAACAAACTTAATGTACGAAAATGACTGTTGATTGTGCAACGATGGTACAAACATGGTTCACCATTATTATTAATTGTATATTTGAAATTCAATACCAATCCTCATAACTCGAACCCCCACTAATTCAAAATAGTCAGCGGAGCTAATTATAATTAAGTTCCAGTTTTCGAAGCTTATTCTCTGAGAAATAAGTTTTGGAAGATGGAGAACGATGTCATGGGGAACAATGTCTCATGGAGATGCTCCCTTTAATACTGAGTTGGAGAACTAGACAACAGACTGTGTCTTAAAACCTGCTCGTGCGCTACGTAAAATAGTATCACAGACGACGAAGAAAAGCTCTATCAAACATTGTTATCGTAAGGCAAATGGTTACAGTAATGTAACAGAAGCAAAACAAATTTTCGGCAAACCAAAAAGAGCCAATAACAAAGAAATTACATCAACCTAGAGATATTTAAACTAAGTGCTGAACTACAACATACCGTAACCTTGTTCTTCCAAAGATATCTCTTCGCCGTCGTCATTTGCATTATTCTGCCGTCGACCGCGTAACCAGACAATCACGATTCCGCCGACAACAACTACACACACTATGAACAGTCCTATAAATACTCCAACAACAATCAGGTGTTTGTTCTTCTTTCCAGGTGTTGGCTCTTCTTCTCTTGGAAGGGTTTTGGTTGTAAACTGAGAAAATCCCTCATCTTGATAATAACCATTTTCGCTAAGGGAACGTTGAAAAACAGCGTACTCCGTGTTGTCATCAAGCTTGCCATTAAAATACTTTGTATAGACTAAACGAAAAAAAGAAAGGAAAGTCGAAAACACTGAAAATTAAATGCAAGATTTGATATCCAAGTAACATGACAAAAGAGCCGCAGAACCCACCCCCAACATTCCTAACAAACCTTTGGGTCTTCCTACTAAAAGGGTAATTAATATTAGCAACTGAGTTGATGACATGAATTGGCTACCGTAAAGAATTTAAAAGCTGACGTGTAGGGCGTTAGACCTTCGCCATTCACTCTGACGAAGGGCTAACACTCGAAGCGTCAGCTTTGAAACTCTTAACGGTGGCCAATTTACGTCTTCAACTCATTTGACAATACTTATTACCCTGTTATATTCTTTCACTGATGCAGCACCACAGTTTCTTCAGAAAATTATCCACTCACCTTTTTTCCTACCAATAGTTTGACACCAAAAGTTGCATATTATTACTCGACTGGCGTTTTTTTTTAAATACAATAGTGAGTGAAGGGGAGGGGAAAGTAAGATTCTCTGGATTGTCATGATCGTCTGAATAGTCTTGGAAAAGTTTTGCAATAATCGAGGCAATTTCGTGGAAATACTACCAAAACAATTGGGAGGTTTGGACGCAGCGCACTTTGATCCACACAGTAGTGTTCCCTTTAAATTTAAAGATCGCCACAATTTTCTTTATCTCTTGAGAACACCTCATGATCGCATGGAATCTAAGCTTAAGCAAGTTTAATTTATATAAAGGACGTTCAATTATTTAATTATTTTGCCCCTCTCCATTTCGATCGCTGTATTCATACAGACTGATGCAATCCAACAAGTAGGTAAGGAAATGCATATAACAAAATAGATACACGCAGTCAGCTAAATCAGTTTGTGAAACTTAAATCTGTATTTAAGTATAATTTGTAATTCAGATCAACTGGGAGAAAGTTTATGATTAAATTACTCACCTTCTATGTGCTTTCTTCTTGCCACAACACCACTTCCTCTTCCTCTTGAATAGTACTTCTCATCTCCAACAGGAAAGGTTTTACTCTGTTTGTTATCGTTAGAAAATTCAGCCGTAATGTAGGGTTCACCCTTCGATTTATCTTCATACCTTTTGATGACATTAACATACTCCTTATCTGATGGTTTTCCAGGATCTTTCCCTTCTTTTAGTGGTACGACGATGATTTGGTAGTAACTGAAATAAATAAATAAAAAAGGTATTTATTAAGCAATGTAGAAAGTCAAAACCCAGTTTAATGGCATCCCATTAAAGTAAAAGAGGAATTAATGAAAAAAAGCGAATTCTCAAACGAGCAAACAAGTAAGGTTTTAACATGATATCTGCTTAAAAAAACTTTAGATGATAAAAGTGAAAGCACGCAGTGACCTTATTAAAGTTATCACGACTTAGAAAAAAAAAAAAAGCAAATTTCAATGACAGGGTTAACCCTTTAACTCCCACGGGTGACTGAGACAGAATTTCTCCATACCAAATTAATACACTATCAAACAGACAAGTGATGAGAATAAATAAAAATATCAGCTTGGGGATTATTAGTTGATTCAATACCAAATTCTCAGAACTAATATTATAAGAATTGTATGGCAGATAGTAAGGAGAATTGCTAATGAGATCCGGGCGTGAAAGGGTCAAAACTCCTTTAAGGAGATATTTGCATGTGATAATTGGGGTGATTCATTGAATTAACTTTAAGATTAGACTTTTGGAATCATTCACAATTCAATCTCGAGCTAGAAAAACCGACAAAAAAACCAACAATATATGAAATAAACAATTCTAACCTGACTTTATCTCCATTACTCAAAATTTGCCAGGGTTTAAAGGCAACAGAAACTTCATTTGTCCCTACGTCGTCAGGATCCGGAGGGGTGGGTGGGTCTTCAACAAAGAGAAACACAGATAAATGCAAATCAAAAGGAATATTTAGAAATTACGTAATATTTAAATGTTCATGAGACGGTAAGTCCGGAAAATCGAATGCGAAGTAAGCGGGTAAATCATTTTTGGTAACGTTTAGTGTACTTCTGTCAGTATGGATTTACATCAATTATTACACAAGTCCTGCCATTGCATGTTGCCATAGTTATTATTGTCATTATTATCATTACTATTATAATTAACATTATCATTATTATAACAATCAACCAACCAAAACGATTATCATTATCATCATTTATTAAAGATTCAATAATGGGTGGCATCATTGTCTTTAAATAAAAAGTATATCACTCAATAGCTTTAGTTGCCTTAGGTCGTTCCTAAGATCTTTGCAGTACCCATTAGAAAGGCTATAAGTTAAAAAACCAATCATGCAAGGACCACTTACCTTTTTCACGAAAGGATGAAAATGCTTGCTCATTGTTCAAGGTGGTTCAATCACAAAAGGAGCGAAGGATACTTTCCTTTATTTCCCGATATTTTGAATTTTTTTAAAAGATCCTTTCATGAAATTATTTGTCTTTTCCTTTTTCTCAGACTTGAACAACAAGAGGATACGCAACGTTTTTTGTTGAGCACGTCTTTTGTTTCTCATAGTTATCATTGGCACTATTACCATTATTATTACTTTCAATATTATTATTATTGTAATCATTTTTATCCTTGTTAATGTAATTATTATCATCAATATTATTAAAAAGAGAAGAAATCAGAACATTCGTCACTTGCGTTCATGCTACATTTTATCTTGCCCTTTTTTTTAATTCAAGATTTACGAAAAAATAACAAAGATGGTATTATTTTTTGAACAATTATAAAACGTCAAAAAGTTATTGCTTTTTTTAATCAAATTTTTATTATTAAAATCATTGTTATCATCATTATTAGCTATTTAGTTTGTTTCTCTCACCTTTCGTTTTAGCCTCCGTGGGTTTACTTCGTGGACCTTCACCTTTGTCAGTTGCAGCCGAAATGTTAAAGGAGTACGTGGTCGATGCTCTGAGCCCATTTATTACCACTTTTTCTCTATATCTTCCCACTTTCCTTTGTATTTCTTCCTCGCCATCCGTATACCTTATGACATAATTAGTGAGGTAGCCATTCAAATTACGCTCAGGAACAGGTTTCCATGCCAATTCAATACTAGTGCTGTTCTTTGTTGTTGCAGAGATCCATTCCGGTGCCTCGGAAGGTACTGAAAAGCATATAATCAATTTTAAGGAGAAAACATGTACAATAAAATACAAGCGATATACTTCAAGTTAACGTCAGGTCGGTCACTGGATTTATTATATGACCCGTGAGGCCCCGCGTGTGCAATCCCATTAAAAAAATAGAGAAGCCTTGACTGTGCTCTATTCTGTTAGAAAGCATGTAGGAAGCGGCTAGAGCATGAAAGAAGTGTAGGGAGAAACACTCGCCAACGTTTCGTGTTTTTCCCCACTTCTTGAGTGCTCTAGCCGCTTCCTAAGGGCTTTGCAACAGAACAGAGCACGGTCAAGGCTTCTCTATTTGTTTTATAATAAAGAATCCGTTAAATTCTCCAAGCATCACTTTCAACTTTCAAAACAAACTTTATTTCCAAAGCGAACAACAGTGTCGTCAGCATGCTTTACAATCTAACATAAGCCAATAAGAATCGCTGTAAGAATGTATCAAATAATCTGTTTAGCTGTACGAGACTAAAGCTGTCAAAAATGTCAAACCATCAGAGTTAAAAAATCATCAAAGTTCACATTCTGCGATAATTTACAAACTTAAATAGTTTGGCAGGTCGAATTTAACACTTTTGCCTGAAATTTTTAAGTCACTGATACAGAATCTTATAGTGAAATGTTCAGTGAACTTCAGCCGAATTATGGCTCTTTAAAACACGCGAGTTTTTTCACATGACAAGGTAGAAAACAAACTGTTCAAGGCGAGTTTTTTATAAATGAACGACAGCCGAATTCACCGGAACATGATGATCGCTCGGAATGACAGTGCCGCAAAACTCGGCTGCAGTGACTGATGTGGCTTTCCACTTAACGCATCGGAAAGCATATCAGAGCAAGCTCCTATTTTTTTCACTCAAAGGACGGCCGATAAAGTTTCTGATGCTTGCTTCCCTGCAATGACCGGAGATCGCCATGACGAGCGAGCGGCGATGGACCTCAGCATGATCATATTCGCTCTGACACCGTCATGATTAGTATGAATTTTAACAGATATGCCAGTTTGGTTATATTTGTCATCATTCCTGTTTTGTTCTGTTTTTGAACACAAAACTTTAAATGGTATACGAGTGTTAGCTGTGTTTGATTTTTATTACCGTATGTAAGCTTGCAATCTAACTGAGCGTGAAAACCTTTTAAACTCGGACTTTCTATTTTGTTCTCCCTTTGAGGATTTTCGCCCTGCTCACGTTTTAATAACAAAAATTAATACGGAGACACGATTAATATTCTCAAACAAATAAGCTAAAAAATAGAGCAAAGAAACAAAAAATGCTCACAACAGTCATGTTTTGATACTGTCGGAGTTGCTCCGGCTTAAGAGAAAAGTAAGATAGGTGCGTATTGGTTGCATATTAATGATTACATAGCTTAGTATATTTTGAGCACTTTGTCGACGGACATCTTCTAAACAATTGGACGACTGTCTAAGCAACTCACCATCTTCGTCTGTGTTTCTCTCCTTAATTACACTCCGACGGCTGACACCCTTGCTGTTGAAGGCCTGTATGGCAAACTGGTATGGTGTGTACTTATCAAGAGACGCTAGTACTAAAAACGTGATATCCATTCTGTTAACAGTTCTGTTCTTCCATGGTACCTCTGGCTCGCTTTTTCTCTTGTACAGGATGTAATAGCCCAGAATATCACCTCTAGCGTCTTCCTTAGTGAGCATCTAGATGACAATGATAATACTAAACTGTGATAAGGGAGCCGAGTACATTAAAATCAATCAACAAAGGTATCAAACTGCCATTAATTTTAATATGTTGAGTAATAATTTACTCACACGGCATTTTAATCATGCTCCACAATTTCCTTTCGGTTTCCAGTCTCTCCAAGCGATAATGATGAATGATGATGAATATTAATATCTTTTAGCCACAATTACTTGATAAATATACTAAATGCAACATCACTTCCTAAATTGTATTACAATACAATGCGATAAATTCATTTCTTTAGCTCCTGCGGTCAGTTCAAAAAATGTTTATGCATTCATTGTAATGTTAGCACAGTTGTGACCACTCGGAACCATAGTGAATTGGTAAATAAGTCACCAAAAGTGTCCAACCTGCCCGCTGCGCATGTCTTAGTGTTCTCTTTTTCTGAGTGTTATAGAGCACAGCTATTTAAAAAAACTTTTGATAACGGTGTCAGTGGAGCAGGAAACTCTAATAAATGCTAGGTAAAAAAAAGTGGGTCTACTACCTGCCAAGAAACGTTAACAGCAGTAGAATTGAGGACAGTCACGTTAAAAGGTGGAGCGGAGCGTGGTGCTGTAAACAAATAATAGCACATTTCTCCCAGTGAGTTACAAGAAATATATAGAATTGAAGTATAGAGTTTTTCTTAAAAAGCCCAATGGTATAATAGCAATACATTTACAGTTAAAAAAGTCAACTCAAGGCATAGGTAAAGCCTAGTGCAGAGTTAAAAAATATCGAACAAAACATTGCAAAAAACACAAAAAAACAAACAGACAAATGACACGAAGTAAATGTAAGACAAGTGGTAAAAGCTCAACACCAACTTAATCAATTTATCAGTTGCCGAAGAAATCTTCAAAATACAGGTATATGATAGAATTTATCAAATGAAAAGGAACTTAAAATATTAGAAAAAGAGCACCTTCTTCTTCGGTGGTAACATTTATTACAGAGCTGTAGTGACTAGAACCAATCATGTTCCTGGCAGACACCCTGAGGTAATATGTTGTCCAAGGAAGCAGCTCTTTGATAGAAACTCTTGTGGAGTAAATCACACAATTATTCTTTAAGAGTGTTCCTTGACATATGGCATCTCTGAAAGTCTGCTTATCTTCTTTGATTTCCACTGTGTAGTTCTGAGTGGCGCTGTTTCCATTAGAACCAGCCGTCCAGGAGACATTCACTTCCCGTGAAGCTCTCGAGATCACTTTGACATCCTTTGGTGGGTCTGGTACATCTGCAGGAAAAAAACAAACAAACAAACAAACAAACAAACAAACAAACAAAAAAAGAAACAAAAAAGAACAAGAAATTAGAATTACCGTCAACGATTTCTAAAAGTCTCCACCGAAAAGCTAAGGACAGGTTATAGAGGGCAATTAGCGTTATTAAATGTTGTCTTTTTTTCCTTTGGCAACGTTTCCTCTCATATCATACTACGGCATACAGCTTATGAACGCAACAAAGGAATTTAATAAAATATTGCATGTCACAGCAATACAGGGCATTTGAAACTACACTGGGTAATATCTGAAAACATTTCTAGTGAATTTACTCACACTGCACTGTGAGGGTAGCTGCAGATGAATATGCTATATTCTTGCTGTTTTCAGCTACACATCTGCACCAGACATGTTTGCCGCTTGACGTAATTCGCAACCCAAGAAAGTGTCCTTAAGAGCCACACTACAAAACTGGCGACCTTGAATTTAGCTAAACTGGGAAGCTTAAAAGCCGCTGTTTAACTAACCGTTAACCTTTTTCGAACCATAACATTACGGCCTTTTTTTTGGGACTATCGAGCCCTACTTAATGATCCCAATAACTCGTTGTCTCATGAATATTCCGCTTACTTACACTGAACATCTACAACAGCAGCCATAGACGTATCATTTCCAAGGCTGTTGTTCGCCACACATCGGTATGCTCCGCTGTCTACTCGGCTCGCTTTGGTAATTGCCAACTTCTTTTTGTCTGCTGAAAAGCTGATCCTGGAATTGTTGCCAATGTCAGATCCATCTTTGGTCCATGATAGAGTAGGGAGCGGATATCCAGTAGCACTACAGTGTAACGTAACGTTTTCTCCTTCTGTTTTTGTCACATTACTAGGATGAGTGGTAATCTCACTTTTATCTACAATTGTAAAACAATTGCAATGAACATTAGCAACACTAGTTATAAGTGTCGACATCTTTTTGAATTCGACAATTCAATGGTCGTTCATGTTTACAGCAGACATGGCTGAACCAATTGAAATGACCTGCAAGAACAGTATGACTGTTTTTCCAGACTCTCGAGCTCACTTTCTACCGAATAAGTTACAAGAATTCAATGAATACTCACTGGGCCCCACTGAAAACCGCCTTGGCGAGTTGGGTTCCTTCATGAAAAATCGTTATTATTATTATCATTATTATTATTATTGCTATTATTATTATTTTTATTATTATTATTTTTAATACTTACATTCTACAGCTAATGTAGCAGCGTCTGAGCTGGCATTACCAATGCTGTTGTTAGCCACACAATGGTATTTTCCTCTGTCTGTTCTGTTCACATTTATTATCCTCAACTCGTTGCTTTCTGCTGAATAACTGATCCTGGAATTATTGCCAATAGAATGTCCATCTTTTTTCCATGATATTGCTGGTAATGGATTTCCAGTCGCGTTACAATAAAAGGTGGTGTTTTGTCCTTCCTTCACCGTGTCATTAGAGGGATCAGTGATAATTTCCGGTTCATCTGAAAACGAAATAGATAGACGGATATGAATTTTATCCTGGTTCCTCATTCACTCAGTATCTCTTTAAAAATGGTACTCGGTTAATTATTCTGAACGGCATTCACCTTTTCCAACGAAAAAAATTCCCACTTCAAAGCAAACCCGTTTACGCTGATCATAAAGAAACAGGAGAATACATAAAAGATTGGTCGTTGGAGGACGATCGATATCTTAAAAGACAATCCAATGAACTCACATTTCACATTTAATTTAGCAGCTTTTGTTGTGTCGTTCCCAAGTTTGTTGCTCGCCACACATCTGTATTCTCCCCTGTCCTTTCTGTTCACATTTGTTATCGTCAAAACTCTTTTGACAACTGAAAAACTGATCCTCGAATTGCTAGTTATAGCCGATTCATCTTTAGTCCAGGATGTCGTCGGTGATGGATTTGCAGTAGAATTACAAGAAAAGGTCACGTTTCCTCCTTCTTTTATATCCACACTTTTAGGATGAGAAGTAATCTCAGGTTTATCTGCAATTTTGAAATTGATCTTGTTAGCAAAGGGCAAATAACTGATAAACAAAGCGTCAGCATAGAAATGCATACATGACTGTACATCCTTTTTTCTGCTATTAAAAAAAATCATATGATGAAAGATGTACTGCAGAGGGTAGGAGCAAATGCTATTCAAAGGCCATGTTTATTAGACAAAAAAGTTGACTACAGCGGAAACAAAAATAAAGGGTGAATTGGAGAAAAAAGTGTGAAAGCTTCTGACAGTCGACACTGATTATCAAAACGCAACTCATACCTTGGTAAGAAAATAGAATACAGTAATGATATGAGAACTTACATTGGATGTCAACAGTAGCAACGTTTGAGGTATCATTTCCCAAGCTGTTGTTCGCTACACATCGGTAGTGGCCGTTGTCTGTTCTGTTCACATTTGATAGGGTCAGCAGCCTGTTATGTATTGAAAACCTGATCCTAGAATTGTTGTTTAACGGAGATCCATCTTTGGTCCATAATATTATCGGTGTTGGGTTTCCAGTGGCATTACAAAATAAAGTTAACTTATTCCCCTCTTCTTTTGTGACTTTCGCTTGAGGATGAGAGACAATTTCAGCTCGAACTGCAATTAAAAATAAAATTTACATTGCAAAGTACTAACACGAAAGCATAAATATAACATGATAACAAATTTCGTCATACGACCGCTTGGCTCGCGGTTTGCTTTTTCAGCTTTGCTCCACAGTCAGACAACTGCCTGATCATTCTTCAATCTTTCGGTGAAAGGACATAAAGTGGTGCTACAAAAAGAAGCTCTTTAAGAAGAAAGGCTGCATAACGACAAATAATAATATGCTTAACCACACAATAGTTGTACTACGTACAAGAAACGGTTCCAATTTAGAATGTATGTTGCGATATCGCTTACAAACAAACAGCCACTATGTACACTAACGTACGACTAGTCACTTCCCATCGTGGCAATTTTCTCCTCGTAAAAAACATGAACTAGACCAAGAGTAAGCATGTCAGTAATTAGTTTGAAAATCATCGGAATACTTTCGGGTCAAAATAAGTATTTTGAATGAAAAGCGAGTGAAAAATGTGTACTTCTCGAAGTATATCTTGTAATACAAACTAAGCTTACCTCGGTAAGAAGTTAAAAGCAATGAATTCGATCAAAATTTACTGCATTTAAGCGGGTTAGCTGATTTAATTCGAGATAATCACGCGAGAAAAATGAAACAATCGAATTAAATTACAATATAGAAATATTTTACTTAAGGTTAGGTATATACAATCCGCTTACATAGTAATATCATCACTTACATAGTGAATATCACCGCTAGTGCTTATACATACAATGGCTAATTTGAGTCACTTACACTGAACATTAATCGTGGAAGCGTTAGTAGTATCCGTTCCAACTATGTTTTTCGCTTGACATGTGTAATCGTCGCCACTGTCTATTCTGTTC
>NC_142680.1:15798228-15848228 GCF_964200805.1 Pocillopora damicornis | reverse complement strand
CCGTAACATTCTGCGGATGTTTTGTTATCTCAGGGCGATCTGAAATGTACAAACAAACCATCTTAACGAGGCTATGCACATGTTCAAATTCTTGAACATTTTTGCGTATATCTTGAACAGGTGTTCAGTACGGTTTTTACAAAATGATGGTGATATAATGTAGTTATCAAACGTGTTTTACATGGAGCAATTTCTTTCTCTAGTGGTTATTACTAATAGCTGTCATTTAAGATGTGCTCACTTCGGAAGTATTTACATTTTTAACCCTTTAACTCCCAGATCAAATTTGTAATTCTCCATACTGGCAACCATAAAAATTCTTATAATGTTAGTTCAGAGAATTTAGTACTGGATCAAATAATTATACCCTTATTACTTGTCTGCTTAATATTGCGTTTACACTGTAAGGAGAAATTCTCTCTTGGTCACTCATGGGAGTTAAAAGGGTTAAAGTATATTCCCGACCACCTTGTTACGGCCATTCAAGGGAGAGTTTGTTCTCCGATTAAATTATTTCCTACGTCCTTTTTGTAATTCTTTTTCGAGGACTCGAAAAAAGAAGATTTTAAAATATCCATTTCCCTGTAGACGTTACCTAAAGTTATTTTCTGTAAGTGAGGCTTCGCATGTCATAATGTTCTGTTCTGTTTGTAAACGATATCTTTAAAAAACACAATGAACTCACATTTCACATTCAATTCAGCAGCTTTTGATGTATCGTTTCCAAGTTTGTTGCTCGCCACACATCTGTATTTTCCACTGTCCTTTCTGCTGACATTCGTTATCGTCAAAACTTTATTGTCAACTGACAAACTGATCCTCGACTTGTTAGTAATAGGAGATTCATCTTTAAACCATGATGTTCTCGGTGATGGATTTGCAGTAGCATTGCAAGAAAAGTTCACGTTTTTTCCTTCCTTTACAGCCACACTTTCAGGATGGGTAGTAATCCCAGGTTTATCTGCAATTTTTTAAACCATCTGGTTAGCAAAGGGTAAATGAATAATCGACAAAAAGTCTAAAAAAAAATGCATACATGACTGAACATTCGTGTTCTGTTATAAGAAAATCGTATGAGGAAAGGTGTTTTGAAGAGCCTATGAGCGAATGCTATTAAAAGGCCATATTAATTACACGATAATTATGACAAAAGTTGACTATACCGGAAACAAAAAATTCGAATTAGAGAAAAAAAAGCGTGAAAGTTGCTGCCAGTAGACGCTGAGTATCAAAACGCTACTCACACCCTGGTAAGAGAAGGTAAAGTATTCTTACCAGTACAGAAGTTAGATGAGAACTTACATTGGATGTCAACAGTAGTAACGTTTGAGGTATCATTTCCAAGGCTGTTGTTCGCCACACATCGGTAGTGGCCGCTGTCTGTTCTGTTCACATTTGATATGATCAACAGCCTGCCAGGTATTGAAAAACTGATCCTGGAATTGTTGCTTATAGAAGATCCATCTTTGGTCCACAATATTATCGGTGTTGGGTTTCCAGTGGCATTACAAAATAAAGTCAAATTACTTCCCTCTTCTTTTGTGACATTCGCTTGAGGATGAGAGACGATCTCAGCTCGAACTGCAATTTCAGAAAAAATTTACTTCGCAAAGGACTAACACGAAAGCATAAATATAACATAATAACAAATTTCGTTATGCGACCGCTTGGCTCGCGGTTTGCTTTTTCAGCGTATCTTTGCTCCACAGTCAGACAACTGACTGATTATTGCTCAATATTTCGGTGAAAGGACATAACGTGATGCTACAAAAAGAAGCTCTTTATGAAGAAAGCCTGCATAACGTCAGATAATAACATGCTTAACCTTACAATAGTTGTACTGCGTACAAGAAACGGTTCCAATTTAGAATATATGTTACCACATCGCTTACTAACAAACAACTATATACACTAACGTACGATAGCAACTAGCATTTTCAAAATACAGAAACTAGTCACTTCCCATCGAGGCAATTATCTCATCGTAAAACATAAACTAGACCAAGAGTAAGCATGTCAGTAATTAGCTTGAAAATCATCGGAATTCTTTCGGTCAAAATGAGTATTTTGAATGAAATGCGAGGATAAAATGTATAATTCTCGAAGTATATGTTGGTAATCTAAACTAAGCTTACCTAGGTAAGAAATTAAAAGCAATGAATTCGATCAAATTTACTGTATTTAAGCGGGTTAGCAGATTTAATCGAGATAATCACACGAGTAAAATGAAACATTCGAATTACAATATCAAAACATTTTGCTTAAGTTTATGGACTGAAACAGTGAATCTCAACAAATTCAGGTTAACAAGATCCTTTTCTCGCACTACAGAGAATTCAATCCGCTTACATTGTGAATATCCGGAGATTTAAACTGATACAATCGATGCGCAGCCAGGGCCTATACCTCGTATGTGGAAGTCAACGAGGTTGATTTCCACTCCCAAATCTGTTAAAATTCTGTCTTCGAATAATGGAAAATGCCTTTTATCTCCTTGAGTAGATGAATAAAACGCTAACAGTAACAGGACGAAGAATCAGCGAAAAAGACGCCCTCTGAAGGTAAAAATTCAGGCACGAAGATCGTCCATACTAAAAAAGCATAGGTTGATCCAAAGAAAGAAGAAAGAACTGCGAATGAAAAAATAATTACTGCTTAAGCTGCAAAAGCAATTACAATGAGGTATCCATATGACACGTATTCTGATTGGCTGAAACAGCGTGCTTAATCAGAGTAGATTTTCTGCCGAACTTGAGGGAACCAAGTAAATATTCGACATTCCATGATGGATTTCTGGCACATCCAAAGGCTTACTAGTGCTTATTCATGTACAATGGCTAATTTAAATTACTTACACTGAACATTAATCGTGGAAGCGTTAGACGTATCCGTTCCAACTGAGTTATTCGCTCGACATGTGTAATTGCCACTATCTTTTCTTTTCACATTCCTTATAGTCAACTGTTCGTGGCCTGGAGACAAAATGATGCTGGAGTCGTTACTTATAGGATATTCATTCTTGTACCATGATATTGTCAGAGCTGGATTTCCAGTAGCGTTACAATATAAAGTCACGTTTTGACCTTCTCTTGTTCTGATATTGTGAGGATGCGTCGCGATCTCAGGTTTATCTGTGAATAAATACAGTATTTGTGAAAGCTTGATTACAAAAAAAAATTATTATAAATATCAATTTCGAGTTATAGCCATTTTTTTTCTAAATGTATCAAACAGTACACAACTTGTTCGCTGTTTAATTTATTGCTTATAATTAATTTATATATAAGTGTTGCGATAGGGGAAAGAACAGAGAGACTATACTCTCATCCCTACAAGCCTGTTTCGTGATTGCTCACTCATCAGAGGATTTTATTGTTAGGAATATTCGTACCATCGTTTATAAACTTTACAAATTTGCATAATAGGAAACAGATTTTATTTTAGCCCTCTGTGTCATACTTTCATTCACTTGAGCTCAGTTTACTTAAATATGTTTTGCTGGTGTGAATGGATATTAACTAGACTATGCTCTGTGGAATTAAACAATTCAGCGAGACAGATGACTCATCTGAATAAAGAGAAACGTTTCCGTGCGTAATCCGGGGCTTACAATTCGATTATCGTTCGGTCTCCATTTAAGATAGCGAAAACTGAAGTGTAATGAACGTAAGAATACAAATAAATCATTACTTAGGAAAAATCCCTTTTGGTAATCTCTGACATGTTTTGAAGCGAACAGTATATATGCTTGTAATATTTCAAAAAAATGGCAAAGCTGAAACGTAGCTTCAGCAGCAAAGGAGGACATGCAGGATACTGAAAATCTCCATAGAAAAAATGTAAACATGGGTCGTGACTTGCAACGCTTATAAAACAGACAGTTCGAAAAGTTCAAAAAGGGCACGAACTTATGAAATAACCTGAAAGCGCACTTCGCTGTAAGCCTTGTCTCGCGTCTGTTAACAGTACATAATTGTATTAATAGTGTTTTACTTACATTGCACATCTAATATGACAATTATCGAGGTATCGTTTCCAACTTCATTATGGGCGACACACTGGTATCCTCCGCTGTCTTCTCTGTTCACATCTGTTATCGTCAGGTGCGAGTTTTCTGCTGACACATTAATCCTGTTGTTTCTTTTCACAGTATTTTCAACTTTATACCATGAAAACTGGGGCTCTGGATTTCCGGTAGCATTACAAGTTAAGGTCACATTATTTCTTTCTGTTACCGTAACATTCTGCGGATGTTTTGTTATCTCAGGGCGATCTGAAATGCACAAAGAAACTCTCTTAGCAAGGCTATGCGTAGAAATTGTTTTCACGATTATGTTACTATACAACAAGTTGTGGTCAAATTCTTGAACAAAAATTTTTGCGTATATCTTGAACAAGTGTTCAGAACAGTTTTTAGCAAGATGATCGAGGTATAATGAAGTTATCAAACGTGTTTTACATGGATAAATCTCTTTATTTGGTAGATATTTCTAATAGCTGTCATGTAAGATGTGCTCACTTCCAAATTTTTTAACCCTCTAACTCCCAGATCAAATTTGTAATTCTCCTCAATGCCAACCGTGAAATTCTTATAATGTTAGTTAAGAGAATTTAGTATTTTATCAAATAGTTATTCCCTGATCGCTATTTTTCTTTATTTTTCTTCAACAGCCTGTTATGTTTTGAAAACCTGATTCTGGAATTGTTGTTTGTGGGAGATCCATCTTTGGTCCATAATATTATCGGTCCTGGGTTTCCAGTGGCATTACAAAATAAAGTCAAATTACTTCCCTCTTCTTTTGTGACATTCACATGAGGATGAGAGACGATCTCAGCTCGAACTGCAATTTGGATAAAATTTTACTTTGAAAGGACTACCACGAAAGCATAAAAATGACATGTCAACAAATTACGTTATGTGACCAATTGGCTCGCGGTTTGCTTTTTCAGCGTATCTTTGCTTCACAGTCAGACAACTGACTGATCATTGCTCAATCTTTCGTTTCAAGGAAATAAAGTGGTGCTAGAAAAGGAAGCTCTTTATGGAGAAAGGCTGCATAATGTCAGATAGTAACATGCTCAACTAAACATAAGTTGTACTGGGTACAAGAAACGGTTGCAATTTATAATGTATGTTGTGATATCATTTACAAACAACCCAGCCACTAAAAGCCAAATTTAAAAAAAAATTTACGTCCGATGGCAACTAACATTTTCAAAGTACAGTAACCAATCACTTCCCATTGAGACAAAATCTCTTCGTAAAACATGAAACAGACTAAGAGTAAGTATATCAGTAGTTAGTTAGAAAACCATCGGAATTCTTTCGGGTCAAAATGAGTATTTTAAATGAAAAGCGAGTGTAAAATTTGTAATTATCGAAGCACATCTAGGGAAAATAAACTAAGCTTACCTTGGTAAGAAATTAAAAGCAATGAATTCGATCCATCTTTTATGTATTTAAGCGGGTTAGCAGATTTAATCGAGGCAATTACACAAGAAAAATTAAACATTTGAATTAAATTACAATATCGAAATATCTTGCTTAAGGTAATGGACTGAAACAGTGAATCTCAACAAATTTAGCTTAACAAGGTCCTTAACTCACACTCGAGAGAATTCAATCTATTTGCATTGTGAATATCCAAATATTTAAACTGATGAAATCAATGCGCGGCCAGGGCCTATATCTCATATATGGAAGTCAACGAGGTTGATTTCCGCTTCCAAATCTTTTAAAATTCTGTCTTCGAATAATGAAAAATGTCTTTTACCTCCTTGAGCAGATGAATAAAACACTAACAGTGATAGGAGGAAGAACCAGTGAAAAAGACGCACTCTGATAGTAAAAATTCCGGCAAGAAGATCGTCCATACTAAGAAAGCATAGTTTGATCCAAAAGGAAGAAGACAGAACGGCCGATAAAAAAAAAAAATAATTGTTGCTAGAGCTGCAAAAGAAATTATAATGAGGTATCTATAGGATAAGCATTCTGATTGGCTGAAAGAGCTTGCTAAATCAGAATGAATTGTTCGGCCGAGCTTAAGGGAGCCAAGTAAATTCTCGACATTTCGGATGGATCAATGGCACGTCAAAAGGACTGCTAGTGCTTATTCATGTACAATGACTAATTTAAGTCACTTACACTGAACATTAATCGTGGAAGCGTTAGAAGTATCCGTTCCAACTCTGTTTTTCGCTTGACATATGTAATCGCCACTGTCTATTCTGTTCACATTCCTTATTGTCAACTGTTCATGGCTTGGTGACAAATGGTGCTGAAGCTGTTATTTATAGGATATTCATTCTTGTACCATGATATTGTTGGAGCTGGATTTCCAGTAGCGTTACAATATAAAGTCACGTTTTGACCTTCTCTAGTTGTGATATTTTGAGGATGCGTCGCGATCTCAGGTTTATCTGTGGATATTTACAGTATTATCATTAAAAAAATTGTTATAGAAAATAATACAAATTTTCATGTTCATTAAATAGTAATTGCTTTCCAAACGTATTTAAGAGAGGATGTCAGCATCCATCGAACAAATTTGAATTATTGTGGCAAGTCGCCCAAAATTCATTTTCTTCCCTACTTTCGTATTTTGTAGCCCAATATGTTCTTATAATTGTGGTGTAGTTTTTTGGTGAAAATATATTTCAGTTTTCGAGAAATGATTTTTTTCGTTCGACCGCTCAAATATGCAAATTTTCATCGTGAATATTACCCGAGTTGTGTGACCTCATGTAACGAATTTACTTGACCTCCGATATTTCTGTTAACATAACCCCTTGTTTTTTCATCTAAACTTAATCCCCTGTCATTATTGAAGCTGGAAAAGAAATATTTATTATATTTTTTTGGTGAATATTTTTGTCTGACATACTTTTTCTATGTCGAAAAGTAGCATCAAAACAAAGACAGTTTTAACAATGACCGATACGACAGAATCTACTGAGCTTCTAGCTTTTAAAAGACAAAAGGATGGTTATAAAGTTACTGTAAAAATTTCCTTGTTTATTTGTGTCGTTCTATCGTGAGATGAACTCAAAGTTCGGCAAAACTTACTTGCTAGCGACTATGAAATATTTGGTTTGGAAGGTGACAGTAACTCATGAGCAGTTTTCAAGGACTATCTTGTTGTAAATGTGGTACGGGAGAAAACGTTCTCGTCAGCTGGAGGGGTAAAATCGTATTTTTACCTTATGGTTTCAAATTTGATAGAGCGACTCAAACCAATGAGTGATTAATAAACGTTACTGTTGAAAACTGGACCGAGAGTGTCACGTGGATTTTTGTATGTTTCTTACCCCCCACGAATTGAACTTTGAACTCTTGATGAAAACTCTAAAAAGGAAAATGAAAAGGAATGCGTGAAAGCTGTCTTGTATATTGTTATTCTGGAATACAGTCTTTATTCGAAGTTGTCCTGTTGTATACGTTTTATACAGTTACTGAAGGAAATATTCTCCACCAATTGGCTAGTTCAACTCGTTATCATTTACCTTTAATTATGATCATTGTCGTATCCCGAGTGCTGTCTAAAATATTCGTGACTTTACAGGTGTAATTTCCCCCATCCTTTAGGGAAGCTGCAGTGATTGACAACTGTATTTGACTCTCATTGAAAGATGGAATTTTCACTCTTGAATCATTAATCAGCACTGAAGTATTTCCAGCAATCACAGTTCTGTCTTTTATCCATTGCACTTGAGACACTGGTGGCGACGCTTCATACCGACATATCAGCCGGATATTGCTACCTTTGGCCATATATTGCTCCTGATCGCCATCATTTGTAACCTCGGGTTCAACTGAAGAGTAAATAGCGTCGGTGTTAGAGCTAATAAATAATTCGTGTGGCATTCGTAATAACGTGTGGCATGCAAATCTCGCTTTGTAGCTTTGTTAATGTCGACCTACATTTAACTTTTTAACAAACAAACGATCATCAGTCGACGCCCCATTAATTTCCCAACAGGCAAGTACTGGACAAGGTAACGAACAAAATGAAATAGATCCGATAAAATTTTCAATGAAATAAGTAAGAAAAAAATATTTGAGAAAAGACTACAGCTGCACTACCCATTTCGGCATCAAAAACGTGCATCCAAAGGAAAATTGTGCTTCTGGTTAAAATAAACGACCGTTTCATATGATATGACCACTTTATAATTAAGGCTCCAGGATGTCAATGTAACTGATAAAGATTATAAATACAGTTATAACCAGTAAGACCTGAAAATAGAACAGTGTACGACACTTACAAAGAACATTCACTTTGAAATTTGAGGTATCATTTCCAACTCTATTTATCGCCACACATCGGTATTCACCGCTGTCCGTTCTGCTTGTATTCGTTATCGTCAATATCTTATTGCCTAACGAAAAGTTGATCCTAGAATTGCTCTGTATGAGAAATCCATCTTTGACCCAGGATATTGATGGTTCTGGATTTCCAGTAGCGTTACAAGACAGGGTTATATTTTCTCCCTCCATTTGAGTTTTCCCTTCAGGATGGATGGTGATTAGGGGCAGCGCTGTGTGAAAAAGTAGCAGGAGTTGTTAAATTTTATATTCAACTTCCCCTCTTAATATAAGTGGTGGAGTGAACTGGCGCTTCATTTTGCGACGTTTGTATTTTCAACCAAGAGACTAAATGTTCTTTTCTCAGAACAGAATACGTTAGTCAGGGTCGGCCAGGGTTTTTGGGTATTCGGTATTCAGGGGCGTTTTAAATCGGGTATACGGTATATTGCAGCTTAAATATGGGTATTCAGTATATCACTTTCTTTGAATCTCAGGTATAAAGTATTTAAAGCTTCGATTATTTTTGGGTATATTTGGAGGAATTTGGGGTATTTTGGGGTATTTTGTCGATTTTTTTTCGGGTATATTGGTATTCCACTACCCCCCCTGGCCGACCCTGGTTAGTAGTTTTTTACTCAGAGAACTCCTGATTTTCTCAGACAAAAATGAAGCAGATTGGGCTTGATAAGCCTTTCTTAAAAGGTACTTTCGATGCTCCACGTGAACGATAAGGTCTTCGCCTGTGATTGAGTATCTTTTGTCATTAGACCAAGTAGTTCCATTCCGAAAATCTATGAGTAGCTAAAGATTTTGAATGAATTTTTCCTGATTGCATTGATTCTGTTGTAACGTCACATGGGCGACAGTTCACACACTAACAGGGCTTCCCTCTAGAACTGGTCCTCATTCCCCTCTTTTCTCCAAAATGAAAACGAAAGCTCGCCTCTCCAATAAGCATTTCATCCGGACGGCGAGGAAATTAAGTAGCCCTTCTATGCCTCCTTAGAGCGCTTACGGTAAATGAGATTCCTACCGTTCCATGAATTTAAATTTCCAATATCCGAAAAAGAGACAAACGCAGTTGTAAAGTGCTTAGTAGCATTTATTAGCTTGGCTTATGACTGACGTCATCTGGGATGAGTTACCCACAGCATTAATAACAAGGCAGGTGTAGTTTCCAGCATCGTGAGAGGTACTTTGATTTATAAGCAACTGTATTTGACTTTCATTGTAGTGTGAAACAGTAAGGCGGGACTCGAACATGCTTTAATGCTATCTCTATCAATCTATCAGAGGCGTGCGATTTCACGCATTCCACCAGATTAAAATCTCTTGTTGAATATCACACAAGTCAATATGATAGCAAGTACGATTTACCTCCTAGCAGCCAGAGAGACAAAATCGCGCGTCAGGTGTTTAATTTTTGACCACCAGATAGTGTTGGACATTAATCGCCACCTAGGTGACAAATGTTTTTAATTTTCCACCTCTTGGTCTTTACGTAGGGCCCGGTGCACCTCCTCAGAATGTACAAGGTTATAACACCAGTTCGACTAGCATTAATGTTACATGGAATGAGGTGCTGGAGGAGAAACAGCATGGTGATATAATCCGCTATACTGTCATGCTCAAAAAGATGGGAAGTGTGACTTACAAGTCAGTTAAAGTTACAGTTACACTAATACCTAGAAACTTTGAGTTAAGAAGGCTTAATAGGTTCACATTCTACGACATCAAGGTTTCAGCTTCTACCCGTGTAGGGAATGGACCAGCAAGTAATCTCATTAAAGTCCAAACAGACGAAGACGGTAAGTAAAAAAGGCATTCGGTAAGTCCCTCAACGGCCAGAACTGTGGAAAAAAAACTGAATATTCTATAATTTATAAATCTATATTTGCTATGGGTCGAGTTATCATACGAATTGGGGTCAGGAAATTCAGTATCAGTCATTAAATGCGACAATTCTGCAATAATCGATGGTGGAGGTGTCCAGAATACCAAAATAGCTCCATGCCCTTAAAATTGTGAGTTTTCAGGACCTCAAATAGCAATGATGGATTAGTTATCATTTGTGAGGTGTTTAACAGTCTGTAACAAAGAATGAAGGAAGTGTGGAATTTGCCTTTTGCCTTGCGGTTTATAAAGAGAGACGCAGTGGCGGTGAACAAGTTTTCGTTATTCAAACCCCCACCGAGATTAGTGAAATTAGCTTTTGAGAAAGGGTATTAACCTGCGATAAGCCCGCATTTCCTCCTCAGAGGAAGCAATACTCCTTGTAGTTTGATGCCGGAGAAATCGGGGTGAGTGCAACAACTTTTGCATTCGCTATGAAGCTTGTGTTGATAAAAGCTCCCCTTTTCTCCTGTTAAGGAATCAATTTATCACTCATTAGCCTGAAAGCTTTTCCAGTTATTACCCATAATAGATGCCAGAAAAAAAAAATAATATTGGATATCTTGTCTTTGTTACAGTGCCTTCTGCGGCTCCTGAATTAGTGTCTGTACAAACACTGAACAGCACTAGCATACAAATTGAATGGTTGGCGGTTCCTGAAGAATCCATATACGGGATTCCGACCAGATACACCATTCACTACGCAAACTCCGATGGCAAGGTGTATACCAAGGTTGTAACGCCAGTCAATGTTCAGAATACATATCAAGAAGTTATTTCTGGTCTTAAGGAATCTACTGAGTATTCATTCCAAGTTTCGCTTTCAACTGCAAAGGGGGAAGGTCCCCTAAGTGTGTCCAAATCTTCTGCAACCAAAGGTGGATGTAAGTGGTCCAAAAAGTATTATTTCATAGCATTTGTAATGTTATCAATGACAAAGCATTTTGACTCGTCTCAGTTTAAATTTTAACTGAAGGGAAGAATTCGATATATTTCTACGCTAGTGCTACTTTTTCACACGGCTTTTAAGCTATCGAAGAAAATTAGAGAGTGTGCTTTTACTCTTAGAAAAGTGCTCACTCTAAAACCTTCCGCAAGTGCCACTTCACGACTCTTTGAAGTCCCCTCTTCCCAAGATCCCAAAGAGTGTGCACTTTAAGACTCATTTAAGTGAAATGTACTTAAAAGAGTTTGAATGAAAAACTTTCTAAAATGCGCACTATATGATAACTTACAGCGCGCTTTATAGAGGAAAAAAATTGTGATGCGTACTTTAAAGACATTTTAGAGTACAAACTTCGAGACTCTTAAAAGACATCTTGAACTTCAAAGTGAAGGTTTCTTTTAAGTGTAATGAACCTTAAATCAGGCTCGGGGGCGTTCCGTTTCCTGTAATGAGTGCACTTAAAGACATTTTCAAGTGCGCTATTTTAGGCTTTAAAGAGTGCACACCTCAATGCTCTTTGAGTTGCTTACCCTAAGACACTTAAAAGTGTGTATTTTAAGGCTGCTTAAAGTGCACACTTTAGACATCTGAAGATTCTCGCTTTAAGACTCCTTGTGGTCGTAGATGAGGACACCTTAAAGTGCGAATTCAAGGATTCTTTAATTCCAATTAAACATGTTTTTGATTAACCAGGATCAAGAACGTTTACGGGTTGATATTGTTGTTAAACATGCTTTGCAATGTCGTCTGATTTCTTAACACCTCACTGTCTGCATAGCTGGGTTGTAACGAAATTTCCACTGATCTGAGGTAAGTACACTTTTCAAAAATAATACTCCATGTTGCGTGATGTATTTCAGTGCGGCAAAAGATTCTTGTTTTCTGTTTATGTTTATTTATGTGGGTGGATTATACCTTAGAAAACATATCACGACGTACTTTTTATTCGCTTGAAAGAAAGGTAATGAAATTATGACACTGAACACGCTTCAAGATTGTTAAAAGAAACACAGGCGTTTGGAATTTGTCTTCAAATAAGCTGATTATATGACAGTACTTAGCGATCCAGTGGCTACAGCAGAAGAAGAAAGACATATACGCTTGAAGAGAAGAAAGGTAACAACTTAATCTGGGCAGCAGAACGTCATTTCGTAATAATCATATGAACACCGTGTTTACAGCAAGGTAATTCATCTTTATTTCGTGTAAGGTGCGGGAAACTGATCGAAGCTCTCACTGCAAAGGAAGTTTTCTATGATGTTACACTGCTTTCCTGTAATCTGCAGATCTGACTAAAATTCTTACAGATGAAAAAAAAAAGTGTGAGCATAATCTATTTCCGACCTTTCTCTGAGATTATAAGAAAACGAAATAACCCACCAGAAAGATTTCTTCATTGGAAGAGGTTTTGTGAGAAAATGAAATAATTATACACATGTAGACTACATGAGTGCGTATTTTATGGGTAGCCCAAATAAGAAATCAATTAATACCGTATAAAGGTTTTCTCATTATTGTCAGCATGGTGAATAGGAGTAAACTCATTCCAGTATTTTGGAAGGTTTCCTAACATCATATTTGTCACGCTTTACCTTCAAACGAATTCCCCCGTAGTTTTGACAGACACAAATGCATATAAAAATCTTTAAGTCCACGCGACTTGCACTCCTGTTTTTCAACACATGACCTTTCTCGCAACAACTGTATATGAAATAGTCGTAAATGGTCATACGTGGTCTTAAATGAACCTTATGCACCTAAAGTTGTTTACTTTATTTTCCTTCAGGGAAGAAAGATTTTCAAGGAGCAGTTATGACCGGACAGGTTATCAGATCAGTTTGCCAACCAATTGGGCTTTGATAGAACTTAATACATTAGATAACATGATCTTTGCGATGTTACAAATGAAACAGAAATGAATTCGCATAAAAGCACTTGTCAGCAATACCTCTTTTGAATAATAACTTCGATATTTCAGCCTGACCCGACTCTTATCCGAACAACCCGGGCTGCAAAGTTAGAGGAAAAAACTCAATAAATTGTCACCAGTACGGCCTTCAAAAGATGCAAAATCATATGATGGCATGGTAGAGCTCAGTGGATTCAACATCCATACTAGAACTGATACGGACGTCAATAAAGGCCAGGAATCCAAACAGTGAATTATATAATCACGTGGTATGGTCCGGGCATTGCGTTCCCAAGTGTCCCTATTCACTTACTTTTTTTCTTTCTTTCTTTCTTTTTTTCCTTATTATTAGGGAAGCTTGTGGATTAACTCTCACAGGAAGAGGTTCTGAGGTAAGTAATCGTTAAAAGTGTTGAGGCAAGATAAGAAATGAATTAGTGTCTTACTTACATTTATGCCCTACTGACTTTTTTTCTTTGGGGTGTGGTGCGTACACCTCACGCCTCCCTCCCCTCCGCCCTCTTTATACTTATGAACGGGGGGACACATGAGATGGCTAAATGAGTAAAAAAGAAATAAAATTGAAACAAACACAAAACACACACCACCCAAAAGAACACAAAATACCAAACATGAAATACAAACCAAAACAAAAACAAATGAGAGAGTTAAACGACAGTAACTTTGAAATTTTGCAGAGCCGTCAGGGGCACGAGAAGTGGCGTCCATGTGCTGAGCAGTCTTGCACCTATCGTATAGCTTGTTGTGCAACTTGGTACCTGAGAAGCTCGCTGATTGCTCTAACGAGTGATCACTCGGGTGGCAATTGCTTTCTCTCTTGACCTCTAACGCTCCGAATTTAATTTCGTACTTAAGTGATAATTTTTATCCCCCTGACTCTTTTTAATTAGTCTTATGATAATTGATCTCGGCACCCGCACGCAAAACACTTCTTTGAGTGTGTACTAAAAAGTTTGAGGTCAATGACTATCGATTTCGAAAAAATATTTGATACTTAAAAAGGCGTTTACAATAAAGGATGAGATTTTACGGCTTCCTGGGCACACGCAGACATGATAACCATTATAAGTACGTGGTGAATGATGGAGGCTACCCACGATAAGCGTAAAGATTTACAATTTTTTGCTTGCGAATTCTCCCGTATTTTTCAATTACTCTGAACGTGAAGTGATATTTAAGCTTGTTTAGGCTCCTTCTCTACTCGTTGCCAGACTGTAAACTGGATTTTATTCTTATTACGCTCGCTTATTTAGATAAGATCTTTAAAAATTTTGCTGATCTGTAAGTAAGCTTTTGATATCGGGAAAATAAAACTGATTTAAAGCATATGTTTTTAATTCTCGTTATACATATACCTAATAAACCAGTTACTGCATAGAAAGTGCTTTGTACGGATTTTTATTCACTCTTTGCAACTCGACAACTTGGTTATCGATTTGGAAAAAGTGATGTTTAGAGAAGGGAATTGTCAAGGATCCCGCTTAACACTTTGCTCGAGCGATTCTAAGCCGAAATTTAAAACAAACATGGTTAAACCTTGCAAACGACGATTCCACTCCATCGAAAGTGATTCGGACACAGACTGAGCAATTGCTTGAACTGTTTAGCCGGACTTTGAACTTTTTTGCGCCTTATAGATGTGATAATATCATTGTATATTACTGTTTTGATCTTACGCGGTTGTTTTGACCGAATTCACAGGTTTGAATAAATTATTTTTGCACCTGACGCACGCGCTTTGCTTCCGCGTAATTATGATAAGCTATCTCATATTTTTTAATGCGTATTAATAATACATAATCACAGATTTTCCTCCTGCAGTTTGAAATAAATAAGCACTTGTGAATATTTTAAAAGAACAAAAATTGCACTCGCCCCACGGGCTTGTGCAATTTTGTTAGTTTTCGAAAAAATTTACTGCTTATTTATTCCAAATCGCACTCGAAATCATGTGATTTCCTAAACATGATCAAATTTTTATGGTCCTAAAAGCTTTTGATTGACTTCGTCTTCTTGATTCGTATTATATGTAATAAGGGAACGTTGAAAAACAGCGTATTTTGTCTCGTCGTCAAGCTTGCCATTAAAATACTTTGTGAAGTCTAAACGGAAAAGAAAAAGTATGGCCCAGAACACTAAAATTAAATGTAAGAATTGATAATCAAGTAAAATAGCAGAAGAGCCGAAGAACCCACCTCCAACATTCCTAACAAACCTTAAGATCTTTCTAATAAAAGGGTAATTAGTGTTAGCAACTGAGTTAACGACGTGAATTGGCCACCGTAAAGAGTTTAAAAGCTGACTTGTAGAGCTGACGTGTAGACCTTCGCCATTCACTCTGACGAAGGGCTAACACTTTGAAACCCTTAACGGTGGCCAATTTACGTCTTCAACTCATTTGATAATACCTATTACCCAGTTATATTCTCCCACTGACGCAGCACCATAGTTTCTTCAGAAATCATGGCGTTCGGACGCGGCTTCAAGCTCTCCGCAAATTTATGTGTGTTTCTCTGTATTTACATCACTTTGGAGTTCTTCAGGTTCTCAGATGTATATGAGAACACTTTGCTTAACGATAGAGAGACGTATTTTGTTTCCCAGATGAATTGCAGGGCTGAATTTGCTGGTGCTTCATTTCATCGAAAAGAACCGACCCGGAGGCAAGAGTCTAATGGACGACTGAAGAGTGTTATGCTTTGTAAGCTTTTTCATCGTGCCTGTTTTGCTTTGACTCTTATTGCTCTTGCTGGTGACATTGAGATTAATCCCGGCTACCAGACATTTGCTGATATCAAGTCCACTAGAGGTCTCAAGATTGCTCACTTGAATATACGAAGTCTCGCAAACAAAACCGACTCTCTGCGTCTTGAGGGAATTAACAACAAAACTTTTGACGTGCTAACTCTGTCCGAGACTTGGCTGGATTCCTCAACAAGTGATGCTGAAATAAAACTCCCTGGATTTGTGTGCATAAGGTTAGATCGCACTGGCAATAAAGAGGGATATGGCGGAGTTGCTATGTATGTAAGAGAAGATTTGGCGTTTCGTTTGCGGAATGATATCGATACTGGTGGACAGGAATGTTTATGGATTGAGTTAATTCGAGATAAATGTAAGCCAACGTTATTATGTTGCGCTTATAGAGCACCAGATGCCGATCTCCGCACTTTTATTTCGTCTCTGCGAGATAGTATGCCTGCTGTTGATCTTGAAAAATCGGATGGGGTCATTTTAGGAGATCTAAACGCAAACATGATGCCTAATTCAAAATTGCCCAAGAAAGACAAACAACTACTTCTCAACTTCTCACGCGCTTTTGACTTCACACAGCTGATAAAAGAGCCTACTCGAATATCTGACACCTCACGGACCTTGGTTGACCTGATTTTTGTCAATAATGAACATCGCATTGTTAAATCTGGTGTTGTTCCGTTTCCATTGAGCGACCATTACCTGGTGTTTTGCATTCTAAAGACTGGTGTGCACACAAAAGCACATCCAAGAATGTTTGAGTATCGCTCTTACAAGAATTTCGATGCGAATTCATTTAACGAAGATCTTAGGAATGTTCCTTGGCACGTCGTTGACAATGAAAACAATATCGATGACGCTTTATTAACTTGGAACAAACTGTTTTCAGAAGTTGCAGACGATCATGCACCTGTCCAACGACGACGTGTGAAGGGAACACCTATTCCTTGGATGAATAGCAAAATTAGCGAATCAATGAGAGATTGAGACTGGTATCATCGTAAAGCACGTAAATCGAACTCAGAAAAGCACTGGAACACTTACAGGAAACTGAGGAACAAAGTAAACCGCTTAGTAAAATCTGCTAAGTCGAAATATTACTGCGAAATGATCGAGGAAGCCAGAGGAGATCACGGCAAAATGTGGAAAGCTGTAAACGAAGCTTGCAATCGTAATTCATCCTCAGAAAAGATTCAGTGCATCATTTCCGATGGCATTCAGCACACCACTTCCAAATCCATTGCTGTTGCTTTGAATAGCTTCTTTGCATCCATAGGCAAGCGCCTAGCTGACAAAATAACGACTACCTGGTCGAATTGCAACTTGGTTTTAGAACAACCGTTGTCTCAGTTCCAGTTAACTGAACTAGAGGAATCGTTTGTGCTTCAGCAGCTTACCTCTTTGAAGACAAATAAAGCAATTGGTTTGGACAAAATTAGTGCTAGACTACTCAAGAGCTCTGCTAATACAATCACTCCCTCCATCACTAAGCTGTTGAATCGATCGATTCTTACTGGTAAATTTCCTAAATTATGGAAATGCTCAAAAATTACAGCCTTGTTTAAATCAGGCGACCGGTCAAATGCATCGAACTATCGACCTATCTCTATTTTACCGACACTCAGTAAAATTCTCGAGAAAGCCGTGCATTCCCAGCTGTACCAGCACTTGGTTATTAACAACCTTCTCACAAGGAAACAGTTTGAATTCAGGAAGGGGCTCTCTACTGAATCTGCTTTGACATCATTTGCTGATGAAGTCTTATTGAACATGGAACAAGGTAAACTGTGTGGGGCCGTGTTTTTGGATTTAACCAAGGCTTTCGACACTGTGGACCATCGGATTTTGTTACGCAAGCTCTCCAAAATTGGTTTATGTGAGAACTCGCTTCAGTGGTTCCGCTCTTACATTACTGACAGGAAACAGCGTACATGTTGTGGGAATGAGTTGTCTGATGAATTGCCAGTTACCCATGGGGTCCCTCAGGGAAGTATTCTGGGTCCTCTGCTATTTGTCATCTACATTAACGATTTGCCAAGCGTTCTAGATGCCTGTCAAGCATCACTTTATGCAGATGACACGGTGATCTACTGCTATGGGTCTTCCTCTCAGGAGCTGACTGAAAAGCTCAACCAAGACCTCCTGGCTGTGGCGAAATGGCTGAATGAACATAAGTTAACACTGAATCTGGACAAAACCAAATGCATGCTTATAGGCAGTAACAAGAAGTTACAGAGGAAAATAGCTCTAACTGTTTCAATCTTTGATCATTGTATAAACAATGTTACTTGTTTTAAATATCATGGAATCTTAATATCGTCTGATTTTTCGTGGACAAATCATGTCGAATACATGGCAGGGAAAGTTAATCAAAGGCTTGGCCTACTTAGACGCATTAAGCATTTGTTACCGTTTAAGGCGCGCATCCTTTTTTATAAAAGCCTTGTTATGCCCTTATTCGAGTATGCTGATTTAGTTTGGGGAGACAAACATAATGTAACTTTAATGTCTAGTTTGCAAGTGCTTCAAAATAAGGCGGCTAAAATAATATTAGATCGACCACTGTATTCCTCTGCGTCTGATGCGTTAACTACACTGAAGTGGTTAACACTAGAAAAAAGGCGCTTCCAGCGCCGATGCGTACATGTATATAAATGTCTTAATGGTCTCACGCATCACGAACTAACATTAGTCACTCAGCAAGAACAGCATAGTTACAACACAAGAAATAAAGCAAACCTCAAAATTCCATCCGTTAAAAGAAACTGGGGCAAACAAAGAACTAGCTATCATGCTGTAAGTGATTTTAACTCGCTGGACAAAACTATACGAGCCTCTGATAATGTAAATATTTTGAAGCGTCAGATTTTTAATTCATTGATTTAAGTTTTGTATTACACATAAGATACATTAGTTTTTAGTAGCATCTTTTAGCATTTTTATTCATTGTAAATTTTTAATTTTTAATTTTCGAGGTCCTTTTTGTAAACCACTTTTTAGTGAAAAAGTTTCCTCATTAAAGATTGTCATTATTATTATTATTATTATTATTATTAAACTTACTCCCTTCATCTTTTTGCTACCAATAGTTTGACACCAAAATTTGCATATCATTACTCGACTGGCGGTTTTTTCTTTATTTTTTAATTTTTTTTTTATTTTTTAAATACAATAGCGAGTGAAGGGAGGGGAGGGGAAGTATAATTGTTTGAATAGTTTTGGAAACGTTTTGCAATAATCCGGGGAATTTTTGTGGAAATACTACCAAGAAAATTAAGAGGCTTGGGCGGAGCGTACTTTAGTCCACACAATGAATCCCCTTAAATTTAAAGATCTCCAAAATTTCTTTACTCCTTGGAAACACCTCACGATCGCATGAAATCTGTTTAATTTATGTAAAGGACGTTCAATTATCTTATTATAATTATTTTGTGCATCTCCATTTCGATCGTTGTATTCATTACAGGCTGATGCAATCCAACAAGTAGGTAAGAAAATGCATATAACAAAGTAGATAAACGCAGATAGCTAAACTATTTTATGAAACTTAAATCTATTATTAATTATAACTTGTAATTCAGCTCTATTGGGAAAAATTTATAATTACAGTGACTTATCTTCTCTGCGCTTTCTTCTTGCCATAATATGACTTTTTCTCACGTAGTACTTCTCACCTCAGACAGGAGAGGTTTTTTCTCTGTTCGTTATTGTTAGAAAATTCAAAATTCAGCGCCAATCTATCTTCATACTTTCTGGTGACTTTAATATATTTCTCATCTGATGATTTTCCAGGCTCTTTCTCTTTTTCTAGTTGTACGACAATGATTGGTAGTAACTGAAATCGATAAAAGATGGTACGTATTTAGCAGTACTGAAAAAAAATCGAACTTTCAAACGAGCCAATAAGTAAAGTTTTTTAACGTGATATCTGCTTAACAAAACCTTAGACGATACAATTGAAAAACGCAATGACCCTATTAAAATTATCATGACTTAGACAAAAAAGGCACATTTCAATAACTGGATTAAAAATCCTCTCTAGGAAATATCTTTATGTGATAATTATATAATTGGTATGATTTATTGAATTAACGTTAAGATTAGACTTTTGGAATCATTTACAATACTGACAATTTCAAGCTTGGACAACCAACACAAAAACGAAGAATGTATGAAAATTCTAACAAGACTTTTTCTCTATTACTCATTTGTCGCAGTGTGGTCACATAGCATTACAACCTTTTTTTTGCATAACTCGATTCACAAACACATGACTTTTTTGCTTACGTCATATGACGTCTACCAGTATGTCCAGTCGTCTGCCGCGCAAACATCAGACTATTATCATAAATTCCTCTGCACTTCTTAACATAGGGTGCGACCAAATATTTTAAACAGCGACTTCGATGATACTATTCTTCCTAACTATGGACGTATTTTTGCAGGAATTTTTGGCGTTCAGAGAACGTCTCTATCATTGGTTCTTCGTCATTCTGCTGTTAATGTCTTATTCATCAGCCCAAGAAGGTAAAAGTAATTTTTCACCTTTCGAAGACAGAAGTATTTGTAAGATTTGGAAGCGGAATCATCAACGTTGACTCAACCTATTCTGTATACAAGGTGTTTGCTCCGGCGGCACATTAATTTTTTTTTTCACGTTAAATACTAATGTAATGGGATTGAGTTCTGTTGAGTGTGAGCTAAGTTAAATTTGTTGAAATGCGAAGCTTCAGTCGGTTTGCTTAAGCACAATATTTCGATATTGTACTCTATGGCTTCAACATAAATTGGCCTCCGCAAAGTTTAGTCGAATTCGTTGCATTTAATTTCTGACCAAAGGTAAACTTCGTTTGTGTAACGGAGATACAAGAAGAATTACGCAAGCTTTCAAATATACAAACTTAATTTACGCACAGGTGCTAGTTAAACACTACTTATGAGTCGCAATAATAATAATTTCCTAATATATATCTTTAAATTATTTATATACTTCCTATTGATTTGGGTTATGCATGTTTTACGAGGTGAATTTTCCGCGATGGTACGTGACTGGTGTCTGTATTTTGAAAATATCAGTTTAAATCGAGCGTTAGTGTTTTAAAACAATGACATCTAGCGGCTGGTTTTTTTATAAACGACTTCGGAACACGCAACGCAAATTGGAACTGTTTCTTCTTCACAGTTCCACTGTCAGGTTGAGCAAGTCATCACCTCTAGTCATTCTGTCTTTCTTCCCAAAGCGCTAATTATAGATTGTATAGCAGCACTGCATACATTTCAACTGAAAGATTGAGGAACGATCACTCGGTTTACTGATAGCTTGAGTGTCTGTCACTGTCATTTACTTGGCAATATACGTCATTAGTCGGTAGGATATGGCTATCAAAACATGGTCACTAGTCTGTACAAATCAGAAATTTTAAGTTTTTTCACCTCACCAATTATGTTCAGTGGATATGTTTCGACATCTTTTTTCTCCTTGTGCCAGATGTTAAACACCAAGTAATATAGAACTGAAGCTTTCTTTTCAAGTCCCCTACCCACTTGTCACCAATTGGCCACCTTTGCTTTTCTCACTTACCATGGTATCTGAAACAGGCACATCACACAGTAGCACTGTTATTGTCAAATTTGGACTCTGAATGAGAAGGGATGGTTTCCAGAAATGGCTTGGGGCTCTGAATAAGACTTGTGCCCCTCTCCATCCAAATGACTGCACTTCCAAGGGAAAGAGTCTCTAGTCAAATAGTTAAGGAGAATAAACCTTCGTCAGTGCGGCGTTTCATTACTGTAGGACATTTTAAAACTCTTCATGTATCTGTTCTACGTCTTTTGATGAAGAAAGATGAACTTTCAACCGAAGTTGTACGAATCTGGTACATGTATGTTTCAATATTTACTTATGTGGTATTTCCTTTCCCAGTGGTACCTGAAGCCCCAGTGGATGTCAAATTGGTCACAAAAGGCTCAAAGACGGTAGATATATCCTGGATGGCTGGTTTTAAAAGAAACAGTACCATTCAGAACTACACAGTGGAGATAAGAATGGATAAGGAGAACTTTAGCGATGTTGGTTGTCAAGGAACGCTCTCAAATGGTTCCTGTGTACTGTCCAACTCCTCCACAAGTGCTTCTCTCACAGGGCTTTTTCCTTTTACAAAGTACTTTATCAGAGTGTTTGCAACAAATGCAGTTGGCAGCAGCAAAAGCAGTTCTGTTGTGAATGTTTCTACAGATGAAGAAGGTACTTTCAGGTTCATTGCTTCCCTATTGGTAATGACACAGACTAAATAATGAAAAGCTCAAACTGTCAGTAAAGGGGGTGTATCTCGATCGTTGTTTTAGGGGACTTATTTTCATTCTTTTGGCTGGAAATTAAATTTTGTCCAGAAGTAATCACTTCCATGCGATATTTTGTGAATGTTACTGGAAATGAACATCACCCACTGGAATATTGTTTTAAACACTCTTGCCTCTCCTTCTCAGTCGCTTTGTTCTGATATACCTGTGATAAACCTTTGATATACCTTTAAACGGCCGTGTAGCTAAGTAACATTTTTCAACATCGAAGATTGCATGACAACATTGCATTATGGTGTTGCCTTTAGAACCCAGTAGCTCGCCACAAAGTGTTCAAGCTAGCTCCAAAAATTCCACAAGTGTCTCTGTAAGCTGGGCAGCGGTCGGTAAGGACAATCGTAATGGAATCATCAAAGGATACAAAGTAATTTATCAAGCGTTACCGGATGGGAAAAACGCTATAAGGTTCATCAACATCAGCAATAAGCATCAAGAAAAAGAGCAAGACATAACTTTGGGCGATCTCGTCAAGTTTACCAACTACAGCGTCAGGGTGTTAGCATTCACTGTTGTCGGAGAAGGACCACTGAGTAAAGTCAAAATTGTTCAAACACAACAGGACAGTAAGTTACACTCCAGTAGACACTTTAGGCTTTCCCATAAAATGACATTCCCAGTAAACAGTCTAAATTTCACGAAATATTCCTGCCCCAATAAAAAAAATTCACTTGAACCAATACTATTGTTAATAAATTTTCCAAGCACTTCGCACATGCTTTGACGTTTTCTACCAATCAAATTCGCCTTAATCGACTACACCCAATCGCGTGTCATTTCCTTATACACATCTGTATTTTGTCACGTATTCCACACGCAGGGGGCAAAGTCCAGATAAAAGACAGCTCTTCCACCTCCCCCAAAGTTGTAATGCCCACGTGAAAGCCTTTGAGAGATGATTATTTCTTCTTCGTTCAATGTATTCCCACCTATTCGAAAAACGTAGAACGCGAAATAACTTTGGCTAAGGTCTCCTGGAGATAAAATAGAGTTTGCTTTCCGCATCAAAAAAACGCTCGTACCGAAGCCCCAAATTATGTGGACCTACTCGCAAGAGAGCGAAGTCTTATTTGCAACCGTTGCTTGATCTCGTCACGCTACGCGGGTAAAAGCGCGTCGCGTGACGAGACCAAACAAGGGCTGCGAAAGAGACTACAGAAAGCATGACACCAAATCTAGTTCATTTCTGCTTATAATTGTACAGACATCAGACCGAATTGCATTCCATTCGCTTCAATTACCATTGTTAATTGAAAAATCAATGGTCAGGGGTACATTCTTTATTGCTTTTAAAAATTACACCTGAAATAATTTAATTTCGCTCCTTGAACTTTCCTTTCAGAACCTTCTGCTGCTCCTTTAAATGTGACAGGACATAACACCAGCTCAACCAGCATCTTAGTAGTGTATGGTGATGTTCCAGCTTTTGATCAGAATGGTATCATCACAAATTACACCATTACTTACCGGTCACTAACAGAGGGTCACAATGGGAGTGCTATAGCTGGCCCCAATGACCGTCAAAAGGAATTAACAAATCTTAGAGAGTACGTCGATTACGAAATCACAGTACTTGCGTCAACTTCGAAAGGAGATGGACCACAAAGTAGCCCTATTCTTGTTAGTACAGACCAGGATAGTAAGTACTGTTATTTTCCAAATCGCTTGTTTATGAGAAATGTTTCGCCTTATGTAAGGTAATCCGGATTCCTGAATCCAAGAAATTTTTGCATGTGGAATCCGGAATACTGGGAATTGGAATCCAGAATCCAGCTTTTGGAATCCAGAATCTCGCTAAAAAATGAATCCAGAATCCATTCGCTGAAAATCCATTTCAAATCGCATAAATGGCTTTCACGCGCACGCATCCATGCAACCACGGTCATGCTAAAATGCAGACTTGCAGACCGTGCAGACCACGCAAACCGTGCAAACCATGCAGACCGCGCTTTGTTCGCCGGAGAATTTCGCGATTTTGTTTTGCCTCGTAAAGTTTCGTCATGTGGTGTCCAAAACTTGGAAACAGTTCATACGTTACCAAAAGAAGAAAAAGGTGTACACACCTGAATCATGTGTAAATCACAGTTAAAAAAAACAACAACAAAAAAGTGCACAGCCTGCTCGGTCTGCAACCGCTGTACAGTTCAGTTCACTCACGTTGTCGATGGGTATGTAATTTAGAGGGACTAAAGAGATTGTCTACATAACAACAGCGTCCAAATCCCCCAGGATTTACTTGGATTCCAACATAGCGACGGACCACACGTTAAAAACCTTTAGAATCATTGCTCTGGAGAATGTGACTTGACTTGGCTGGCCTTTTAAAGAAAGGAAAAAGGAAGTATAGAAAAAGAGAATCTGTTATTCTTGAAAAATTACCGTGTAAATGCAGATCTTTCGCGATTTTTCACAGATTTTAGTAAAGTTGAGTTGGTTTAACAACTTTTTATGAGCAAACTCGTAATGACCAACATCATTGCCAATTACATATAGGAAAACAAGCTTTTCTTAGTCATAGTCTGCTATCTAAAATTATATCTCAGTTTAAATTTCTCGTCAATACTCTGGTTTTTGATTAAAAGGAAAGTTAAAAAAGTAATATAGATGCTAGGGAAATATTTTCGAGCTGTTTTGTTGACAGTTCTCCATGAAATCAATTTTGAATTATAAAAATTGGCCACCTTTTTCCAGCCGGAACCATGTTATTCTGTGCTAAAACAATGAATTTATATATTAAAAACGATACGCAAGGATTTGATCTATTAGTTCTTTTGATACCTCTAAATCACTTGAAGAACTTCGAGGAACCTAAATGAAAGAAATATGGTGGACCTCTTCAGAGTTGCTAAAAAGAATCAATAAACATTGGACTTAAGAGACGAACAGTCTCAATAGATATTCCTAGAAGAAAAATTTATCCCTTAATTTGCTGTAATATATCTATTTTAATTATCAAATATTGTTATAGAAATATGAATAGACAAACATGCATTCTCATAACATGTCCTTCAATAACGATATCCACCATTGAAGTCATTCTTAGAAAACGAAATGCAAAAAATTAGAAGCAAACGAGAAACTAAAATCTAGAATCTTTTTTGTCTTGGAATCCGGAATCTGCATAGGTAGAATCCATAATCCAGCATCTGGAATCCGGTATCCACAGCATGGAATCCAGAATCTAATACTGTCCTGGATTACCTTACATGGGGCGAAATGTTTTATACCCAACATCAGCATGCATATTATCCTTACTGTTCCCCATACGTATACAAAGGTGTCGACAAGGAGAGCAAAATCAAGAGCCTCTCTGGCTGGAAATCGTTTTCTTTATTCTTGTGACTTCATTGTTTGATTCAGGGGTGAAACTGTAAGGAAAAATTAGATGCTAGTCACTCGTATGGGTTAAAGAGTTTAGGCTGATCATCATGTTCACCCTCCGGCTGTTCGCTTTTAAAAATGAAAATAATTTAATGTGTGCTCTATAAAACTGCACCTCAAAGGAAATTCTAAGCGTGACTGATGACCCAGAGAAATTCCGGGTCTTTTGATGGCTCTTTACCTAAGTCTAAATTAACAAAATGAAAATCCTGTTAAGTTCACGCTCAAAAAAAAAAAAAAAAGGAATTCTCATTAAAAATGTTTCTCCCTCTCTCTCTCTCTCTTAAATAAACCATCTCGCTTTCAAATGGTCAAACTACAGTAGTAAAATGAATAACAAAGAAGCCATTGCGTGGAGAAAAATGGACAAATATTATTTCCTACAGTTGTTGAATAATGGCAGGGAGAGGTTTTCACTTATTAAAAACTTAGAAAGTGGTAATTGATCTTGGTATTCAATTTCGTTCCGAAATCATCGTTTTGAGAACGTTCAATTTTTGAATCACAGGTATAATTGAGTCCAAGTTGCATTCAGCTTACTTCAGTTACCAATATTAATTGATCAATTAACAGTCAGGAGTGCACTCTTCTCCGAGTCCTGTAATGGTTTTACTACAAGTCATTTGTTTTAAAAATTACCTCGGAATTTATTTGAGGCCCGTTTCCTGAACTTTCCTTTCAGAACCTTCTACTGCTCCTTTAAATGTGACAGGACATAACACCAGCTCAACCAGCATCTTAGTAGTGTATGGTGATGTTCCAGCTTTTGATCAGAATGGCATCATCACGAGTTACACCATTACTTACCAGTCACTAACAGAGGGTAACAATGGGAGTGCTATAGCTGGCCCCAATGACCGTCAAAAGGAATTAACAAATCTTAGAGAGTACGTCGATTACGAAATCACAGTACTTGCGTCGACTTCGAAAGGAGATGGACCACAAAGTAGCCCTATTTTTGTTAGTACAGACGAGGATAGTAAGTACTGTTATTTTCCAAATCTCTTGTCTGTGATAAATGGTTTACATCCAACATCAGTATGCATATTCTCCATACTGTTCCCTTTACATATGCAAAGGTGCTGACAAGGAGGACTTGTTGACCAATCAACAGCCTCTTTAGCTGGAGATCGTTTTCTCTATTGTTGTGACTTTATTGTTTGATTCAGGGGTGAAATTGTAAGGAAAATTGGATGATAGTCACTCTTAGGGGTTAAAGGTCTAGACTGATGTTTACGTTCACCCTTCAGCTGATTGCTTTTAAAGATGGAAATAATTTAAAGTGTGCTCTATAAAACTGCATCTCAAAGGAAAATCTAACTGTCACTGATGACCCGAAGAAATTCTGTGTCTTTTGGAAACTCTTTACCTTAGTCTAAGGTAGCAAAATATAAATTCTGTTAAGTTCACACTCAAAATAAAGGAAACATTCTCATTGAATTCTTTTTCCTCTCTCTCTCTCTCTCTCTCTCCCTTAAATAAACCATCTCGCTCTCAAATGGTGAAATGATTAAACTGCAGTAAAATGAATGACAAAGAATCCATTGCGTGGAAAAAAATAAAGACAAATGTTATTTCCTACGGTTGTTGAATAATGGCAGGGAGAGGTTTGCACTTATAAAAAACTTGTATTTGAATGGTGGATTTTATGATCTCAAAAGGGATGTAATAAAGTGGTAATTGATCTTGATGTTCAATTTAGTCCAGAAATCATTCTTAAAATTTCAATTCGGACTCGTATTTCGAGTCCGTTCAATTTTGAAATCACGCGTATGTTTGAGACCAAATTGCATTCAGCTTATTTCAGTTACCATTATTAATTGACCTATTAACAGTCAGGAACACACTCTTATCCGGGTCCTGTAATGGTTTTACTGCAAGTCATTTGTTTTAGAAAATACCTCTGAAATAATTATAGGCCCGTTTCTAAAACTTTCCTTTTAGAACCTACTGCTGCTCCTTTAGATGTGAGAGGACATAACACCAGCTCAACCAGCATCGTAGTAGAGTGGGATGATGTTCCAGCTTTTGATCAAAATGGTATCATCACAAATTACACCATTACTTACCGGTCACTAACAGAGGGTCACAATGGGAGTGCTATAGCTGGCCCCAGTGACCTTCAAAAGGAATTAACAGATCTTAAAGAGTACGTCGATTACGACATCACAGTACTTGCGTCGACTTCGAAAGGAGATGGACCACAAAGTAGCCCTATTATTGTTAGTACAGACGAGGATAGTAAGTACTGCCCTTTTCCAAATCTCTTGTCTGTGATAAATGGTTTACATCCAAAATCAGTATGCATATTCTCGATACTGTTCCCTTCACATATGCAAAGGTGCTGACAAGGAGAACTTGTTGACCAATCAACAGCCTCTTTAGCTGGAGATCGTTTCCTTTATTCTTGTGACTTAATTGTTTGATTCAGGGGTGAAACTGTAAGGAAAAATTAGATGCTAGTCACTCTTAGAAGTTTAAGGGTTTAGACTAATGTTTACGTTCACCCTCCAGCTGATTGCATTTAAAGATGAAAATAATTCGAAGTGTGCTTTAAAAAATTGCACCTCAAAGGAAATTTAACTGTTACTGATGGCTTGGGGAAATTCCATGTCTTTTGAAAGCTCTTTATCTCAGTCGAAATTAAAAAAATGAAAGTCCTGTTACGTTCACATTAAAAAAAAAAGATTCTCATCTAATTTTTTTTTTACTTCCCCCTCTTCCTTTAATAAACCATCTCGCTTTCAAATGGTGAAATGGTCAAACTGCAATAAAATTAATCACAAAGCCGAAGCCATTGTGTGGAGAAAAATACGGACAAGTATTACTTCCTACAGTCGTTGAATGATGGTAGGGAGAGGTTTGGACTTATTATAAACTAATAAAGCGGTAATGCATCTTGGTGTTCAATTTTATTCCGAAATCATCGTTTTCAGTACGTTCAATTTTGAAATCACGGGTACGATTGACACCAAATTGCATTCAGCTCACTTCAGTTACCATTATTAATTGACCAATTAACAGTCAGGAGTACACTCTTATCCGAGTCCTGTAATGATTTTATCACAAGTCATTTGTTTAAAAAATTACCTCTGAAATAATTTAAGGCCTGTTTCTTGAACTTTCCTTTTAGAACCTGCTGCTGCTCCTTTAGATGTGAGAGGACATAACACCAGCTCAACCAGCATCTTAGTAGAGTGGGATGATGTTCCAGCTTTTGATCAAAATGGTATCATCACGAATTACACCATTACTTACCGGTCACTAACAGAGGGTCACAATGGGAGTGCTATAGCTGGCCCCTATGATCGTCCAAAGGAATTAACAGATCTTAGAGAGTACGTCGATTACGACATCACAGTGCTCGCGTCGACTTCGAAAGGAGATGGACCACAAAGTAGCCCTATCCTTGTTAGTACAGACCAAGATGGTAAGTACTGTTCCTGGACAACCTCTCCTGTCCACGTTTAAGACTGCTGTTAGTGTTTACCCTCCAGTTATAGCTGGAAGGTATTGTAATTTATTTTCTTAGCTGTCTAAGCTAAGACCCACCTTTGACTAGGACGAACGTTATTTTTTTTAGCATCCACAAATTTTTTTTCAGATTTTGTCAGTTCTAATCCGTGTCAATCCTCGCCATCTGTTATTATCTTTGTTTTTCTCTCCGGTTTTTTCTTATCCTCTGATGGTTTTTAAAGTAAAATATCTCTTTCAAAGCATCCGAGAATTTGCTTTACGAATTTAACTCCAAGACTCAGCAAATGGCCTTTCATTATCTTACCGTGACACCGCCAACATGGTGAAGATATGAAATAATGATTTTCATACCACCGATTTACAGAACCCAGCGCTGCCCCTCTTAACTTACGTTCAATTAATACGACTTCAACAAGCATTCTTGTCATGTGGGATGAAGTTTTGCCTGATGAACAGAATGGTATCATTATTCGTTACAACGTCAGCTATCAGGCGATACCAGAAGCTGGATCTGCTGGGCCTATTCATACGATTATAGTAAAGGCCCCTACAAGGCAGGTCAACCTGACCGTCCTAACAATGGACATGTATTACAACATCAGTGTGTTGGCCTCCACAATCAAGGGCGACGGGATTTACAGCAGCCCAAAGACGTTCAGAACAAAAGAAGACAGTAAGTCCGTATTTTTCAATTACGTAACCTTTGAAAATTAACTCACGCGATATTGATTTCTTTAACCAATTGTAAGATGCGACAACATCATAAGGATCGGGTTGGGTCCGCTTCCGAGTAGAACGGTTTTCGTATGGATACATTAAGATACTGGTTAAATCCAGCGGGAGATGTACAATTGAGGCGTACTATTTCACGCATTTCACTTGATTAAAATCAATTGTTGAATATGATACAAGTCAATATGATAGCAAGTGGGATTTACCTCCGAGTAGTCACAGAGACAAAATTCGAGTCAAAGAGTTTAATTTTTGACCATCATACGGTATATGACAAAAATAACCTAAAATTTTTGTTCGTATGTCGGAGATAGTGTTGAACATCTATCGCCACTTCTATATTTCTCTGTCTTTACATAGGGCCCAGTGCACCTCCTCAGAATGTAATAGGTTATAACACCAGCTCGACCAGCATTAGAGTTACATGGAATGAGGTGCCGGAAGACAAAAAACACGGTGATATCGAATACTATACTATATTGTACAAAAAGATGACAGATATTAGTTATAAGTCAGTACCAATTACACCAATGTCTAGAAGGTTTATTGAGCTAAAGGGACTTAATATGTACACATTTTACGACATCAAGGTCTCAGCTGCTACACATGTAGGGAGTGGACCAGCAAGTGATCCTATCAAGGTCCGCACAGACCAGGATGGTAAGTAAAAGAAGACTTTCGATAAACACCTCAGCGGCTAAAACTCTGGAAAAAAAGAGCAGAAGATTCTGATTTATGACATAATTTTATGTGCGGATTTGCCTTTAGTATAGTTACCATACAAATTGTCATTTGGGGACAGGAAATACGGTTAAGTGTGTTTACTTGCTTTTCTGCAATAACCGTTGGTGGAAGTGTCTGGTAGAAGTATGCCAAAAGAGCTCCATGCTCTAAACATTGTGAGGTGTCATGACCTCAAATGACAATCATGGTTTAGTTATCATTTGTGAGGTGTTTCACAGTCGGTACGAAGTCTGAAGGATATGTGGAATTTGACTTTTGCTTCGTGGTTTAAAGGGAGACACAGGGGTGTTAAAAGATTTTTCGTTATTCAAACCCAGCTGAGATTATTAAAATAGATTTTGAATAGGGGCAGTAAATTCCTCAACTTCCTCCTTCTATGATCAGTATGAAAAGTCATCCCCAATTTTCAGTGATGCTAAACAGTAACGAAGTGCAGCAACTATGCGAAGATCGATCTGCTTCCCAAGTTCTGCTTTCGCTATGTAGCCAGTGTTAATAAAAGTCCCCCTTTCTCCTGTTAAGGAATCAATTAATCTCTCATTAGCCTTAAACCTTTTCCAGTTGTAACTCATAACAGATGCAAGAAAAAAAATGATAATAAGTTAATGTCCTGTCTTTTTTTTACAGTGCCTTCTACGGCTCCTACATTAGTGTCTGTACAAACACTGAACAGCACTAGCATACAAGTTAAATGGTTGGCAGTTCCTGAAGAATCCACACACGGAATTCCAACCAGATACACCATTTACTACGCATACTCCGATGGGAAGGTGGATACTAAGGTTGTAACACCTGTTAAGGATCCCATCACTTATCAAGAAGTTGTGTCTGGTCTTAAGGAATCTACTGAGTATTCATTCCAAGTTTCGCTTTCAACTGCGAAAGGGGAAGGTCCCCTAAGTGTGTCCAAATCCTCTGCAACTGAAGGTGTATGTAAGTGGCCCAAATCATTCTTTCATAGAATTTGTATGTATTATCAGCAACAACGCATATTGACTCGTCTCGTTTGAAATTTAACTTAATGGAAGACTTTTATATATGTCTATGCTGGTGCTACTTTTCGCACGATTCTTAAGCTATCAAAATAAATTAGAGAGTGTACTTTTACACCTATAAAAGTGCTCACTCTAATACCTTCTTAAGTGCCACTTCAAGACCATTTGAAGTCCACTCTTCCCAAGCTTCCGAAGAGTGCGCACTTCAAGACTCATTTGAGTGAAATGCTCTCAGACGAGTTTGGATGAAAAACTTTCTAAAATGCGCACTATATGACGACTTATAGCGTGCATTATAGAAAAAAATATATAGTGCGTACTTTAAAGACATTTTAGAGTGCAAACTTCGAGACTCTTAAAAGACTCCTCATATCACAAATTGAAGGTTCCTTTTAAGTATAATGAACCTTAAATCAGGTTCGAGGACGTTCAGGTTCCTTAAAGAGCGCACTTAAAGACGCTTTCAAGTGCGCTCTGTTAGGCTTTAGATAGTGCACACCTCAATGCTCTTTGAGATGCTCACCCTAAGACAATTAAAAGAGCGTATTTTAAGGCTGCTTAAAGTGCGCACTTTAGACATATGATGATTCTCGCTTTAAGATTCCAAGTTAGTTTGAAGATGAGGACACCTCTAAGTGCGTATTCAAGGACTCTTTAATTTCAGCTAGACCCGTTTTTAATTAATCAGGATCAAGAACGTTTGCCGGTTGTTATTTTTTATAATCTTGCTTTGCAATGTTCTAATGTCTTCTGATTTTTTAACACCAGACTGTGTGTATCACTTGGTTTTGACTAATTTTCTGTTGACTTTAGGTAGCCACACTTTCCAGAAATAATATAAAGTGTTGGGTGATGTATTTCAGTGCTGCAGAAAATTTCACTAGGCGGATTATACCTCAGAAACCATACCACGATGTACATTTTATTTCCTTGAGTGAATAGTAATGAAATTATGACACTGAACATGCTTTAAGAATGTGAAAAGAAACATAACTGTCTGGAAGTTGTCTTCAAATGAGCTGATTAGTTTACTGTACTTAGTGATCCGACAGTTGGCTACAGCAGAAAAAGAAGGACATGTACACTTGAAGAGAAGAACCGGAAAGGTTTAGTGAGTAATTTTCAAGTCACGATTCCTGAACCTCTGGATTTCAGGGAAATCTAAGTAAACGCCACTGTAAGTACGTGACATTGCTTTTTTAAGGGATTTATTCACCTATTTGAGTTATTGTCTTTGGTTGATTACCGGACACCCAGACTTCCTATTGAGATTGTCCCTTCCACTTCTGTCCTGTTTTTTCAAACACATGACCTTTCTCGCAACAGCTGTAAATGACATGGTCGTAAATGGTCATAAGTGGTTGTAAATAAACCTTATGCACTTAAAGTTTTTTACTTTATTTGCCTTCAGGGATGGGAGATTCTCAAGGAGCAGCTATGACCGGACAGGTTATCAGTTCAGTTTGCGAACCAACTGGGCTTTGATGGAACTTAATAAATTAAATAACATGATTTGTTCGATCGATGTTACAAATGAAACAGAAATGAATTCACATAATAGCACATGTCAACAATAAGTCTCTTTTATAGTAACTTCAATATTTCAGTCTGACTTCACTCTTATCCGAACAAGCCAGCCTGCATAGTTAGAGATAAACTTTTCCAGGGCCAGCAATCAAATCTGTGAATTTTTCTAATCACACGGTGTGGTCCGGGTATGGTGCTCCTAAGTGTCTTTATTGAGCTTTCTCTTCTTTTTTTTTTTTTCTTTTTTTTTTTAAGGGAATTCGAAGTTTTGGATTAAATCCCTCAGGAAGAGGTTCAGAGGTAAGTTATGGTTAAAAGTCTTGAGACAAGATAAGGGTGGTGAACAGAAATGAATTAGTGCCTTACCTATATTTATGCTTCAGTGACTTTTGTGGGCTACCTGGGTAGTCTTACTTTGAGGGTCTCAATGGGGTGATGGCTTTTACGGCTATCGGTTACAATTTTGGCCAATTTCCGGCTAACGGTTAACACCTTTCCATTGTTTCCACCAGAGATATTTTTTACGTTTAACTTTTTTTACGACTAACGGTTAAAAGTTGTCAATTTTTACGTCTAACGGCTAAATATTTTGGCCGTTTTACGGCTAACGGTTAACCCTATTGGGACCCTTTACTTTCAAAGACAACCCTTTTTCTTTGGGAGTGGTCCGTACACCTCACGCCTCCCTCCCCTCCGCCCTCGAATTTTGAACGGGGGGACATCTGAGAGGGCTAAATGAGTAAAAAATAAAAGGATAACAAAACAAAATTCACAAAGGACGAAACACACAAACCACAAAATATAAAATACAGAACGCAAAACACAAAACACAAAACACGAAACACAAACCAAAGCAAAAAACAACTGAGAGTTAAACGAGATTCACTCTGAACTTTTGAATTTATCTTATTAGAATCGATCAAGGAATCCGCAAATAAAACACTACCTTGAGTGTGTACCACGGAAAAAACTTTGACACTTAAAAGGATGAGAATCTATGGTTCCCTGGGTACGTGCAGACATGATGACCGCCATAAGCACGCGGTGAATGATGGAGGGTAACCCATGACAAGCGAAAAGATTCACAATTTTCAATTAACGAATTCTACAGTAGTTATCAGTTACTCTGAATGGGAAGTGATATCTAAGTTTGTGTAGGCTCTTTGTTTATTTGTTGCTAGACTGGAAATTGGATTTTATTCTTATTACGCTCGCTTGTTTAGGTGAATCTTGAAATTTTTGCTGGTCTGTAAGCTTATGATATCGGAAATATATGTTTAATTCTCGTTATATATATATGTATATCTCATAAACCAATTACTGCATAGACAGTGTTTAGTGAGGATTTTATTCACTCTTTGCAACTCGTCAATTAAAACCCGTAAAAAGCACTTTCCATGAAGTAATCTACATTTTTTTGTTCAGTCCTACTGTGTAGTCAGTGAATTTTAGTGTAATGGGAAAACCCTCAAATATCAGCGAGCCGTCTTGTTCATTGAAGATCAAGAACGTTCATGAAACGTTTTCTCCAATTTTCACAACAACTTTCGCTTGTAGTTAAGCTCATACCAGAAACAAGAGGTGCGATTCTTTAATCGCTTCGAGGCTTTCCATAGAAAAGCGTTTCTTTCGCACGCATTTAACACCAATAGTAAGATCAAGAAATATTTATTGTGCGTTGACGTTTTATCAGGCGACTTGACTTGCACATAGAGAGAGGTGGTTTAAACAAGTCACTGCAATACGAATAACTTTTATAATTTTTGAATTTGCGAGCCTTTAGCTCGATGCACTCATCGAGGGTCAAGTCTGCCCTTGGGTACGCTGATATGAGATTGATTTTACCAGTGCAAATTTACACTACCCGCTCTCCCAATGCAGCCTATAATTTTCTCGATCAGTTACGAGCTTCTCCGCCTCCCTTCGGCCAAAGTCCCTCAGGGCTACCGATTACAGAAGGACTTTTGTTTGACGCTTAATGGAAAGGCTGAGCCGGAACAATGGACAATGATGTGAAGACTTGCGAGATCAGTTCCTAGATTGGCTTTTTTTTATCTACAGATCTACACAGGTTACTTGATCAGCTGATCGTAATAAAAAGGGATAGGAAAAAATTGCACTATTCTTGAAAATCTCCTGTAGTGGACACGCAAATCATCTACAAAATTAGAGAAAAACTGTAGCCATGGTATAGACCTCTGAAAGACCATCGCTTCGGTTCGATTCAGTCGGTTCGATTTTATCTCCTTCAGAAAATGTAACAACAGGTTCCATGTTTTGTCAAAATAGTAGGCTGGTGTTAACGATCAGTCATGCATTTAATGACACTTACAATAGGCCGGTGTATAAAATCTTGGCATTGCTTGAATAGAGACAATTACGATATACTAAAATAGTGAATAGCGTCGAATGCTCGGTAAATATTAATCCCTTGCCACTTCCTCTTACGTAAACAGGTGTTTAATACCCTGACCATTGAAAGTACGAGCATGGAACAAAATTATCTTTTATTGTTAGAATACAGCTAAAGCTTCAATTGTATAGAGATTGGACTGTCATCCGCTGAAATTATTTCTGCTTGACTCCAGCGAATGGTTCAGTTTATACTGATTATTTTTCTACAAGATAGAAAACTTAACTATTTTCATCCACAGAACACAAGCTACTCTCAGGAAATCCCGCCAGTAGGAGACATAGTCAAACAATTCCACTTTCACAAAAAGGCTGCAAAATCTGGAGCGAGGTTAACAAGGTTTTTGGGCCGATTCCTTTGAAAAATGACTGAACCATGGTTTCTGTGAACTTGTGTGTTTAGGATTCGGTTACCCTTAAGATTCATTTTTTTTTTCCGGACAGAAAGTTGTCACCATATGTTTCAATTAACTCAGCCTGGAAACACGAAAAAATGAAATAAAACGTCAAATGAAACTTTCAATATAATTTGATCGATGAATCCATTCGCAAATTATACTTTTAGATCTTGTTTTTTTTCCCTGTGGTTTAAATTTGCTTTACATTAGCGAATCCCAATTTTTTTTTTCCTAAGGCTGTCGTCGGTCATGATCACAACCTAATTTAAGCGCTTAGCGGTTATCCACATCAGCTATCTATCCTTAGCAACTGGGTTTACATATCTGACTGAGTTAACGGCACTTTAAAGAAAATCGCCGCGTTTTTAACGACTTAATGTTGATTATTTCATCTCTAGTTAGAGCACGAAAGAAATTAATTCTTGCTGAATTTATAACTGTCCTTCTTTCTTGAACGGGTGCAGGCACTCAGAAATTACTGTAGGCATCGAATGAGTCTAAATACTCACTGAGAGCAGAGTAAATAAACTCATATTGATCCTGAAAGAGTGAAAATCACTAGGTCAGCAATACATTCACAAGTGTACTTTCAAGTTACTAGAAAAACCTCAAATAGACTGCTCGGCCATTCCAGTTTCTATTAGAACCTTCTGATGTATCTGACATAAGTCTTGGTTGGTTCAAATTGTACTTTCTATTGTTTCAAAACAAAACTTGTATCCTATAACATATGTTATTGACTGCCCACTCTCGCAGCCATGCAAGTAGAGAGCAAAATTAAATTCCAACCGAGAAATAAAAGCCAATTGCCCTCTTCTGTGACGGTTTTTAAGTTGCCTTGAATACCTCACAAAAAAAATAACACACCTTTGTCTGGACCATGGCAGGTCTCTCAACTCTCAGCTGCTTCACAGTCTGGAAAACGTCTACCACACCTTCACTTTTTAACTGTCCGATTAAAATACTGAGGGCGCAGAACACTCCTGTGCGACCCACTCCAGCGCTGAAATGAGAAGTTGAAGATGAAGTTGAAGAAGAAAATAAACTTAGGGTCTGCTGTAAACTGCGCAAAATGTTGTCTTTCCACTAGCATTTATTAGCGAAGGGCAATACCTGATATTAACATGCTACAAGAGTTTTCATTGATTGATAAATTAACATTTAAATGAATATAACAGTTTATAACGAGCGTAGTAATTGAAATATTACTGCAAAGTGGTATATAGGATGAATAAAAATACATGAATGTGTGCAAATTGGTAACATTACAACGTGCGCGTTTTAATATACCCAGTGAAGCAAGCGAGTAATGCCAAAACCGACAAATTGATATGGCTGTCATTCCACTGTTAGGAATGAAAAGATCTTCCCTAGGGCCTTAATTGTCCACTTATAGTTACAGGGTATAAATGTTTTGCAAAGGTGGAACGAGATTCAGGAAACAACGTTAGGACTAAGGAACACCAGTGAACTTAATAACGACTAAATGAGCATTTTTCAATTAGGACCAAAGCCAGACTATAATATATGCTTAATAATATTTTAATTATAAATACACACCTGCAGTGCACAGTAATCTTAGTGTTTTCTGACTGCTGCTGCCACCGTTGTACTTGCCCAATAAGATCGATCAAGCCAGTGCCTGATTCTGGAGATCCTGAATCAGGCCATCCAGTGTAATGATACTGACGAACAACTCGCGATGCGCTTTCCTGAAATATTGACAAGAGAAATGTGTGTGTTTGATAAATGCTGTCAGTAGAGATTTTAGGGTGCATGTGATCGCTTTGAAGAAGATAAAGCATGTCTTGGGAAATTGGCACGTTTTGTCATATTGCTATGGTCCTAAAAGCCTTTTATTAACTTAACCCCATTCTTCTCCTTCAATCTAGGAACCGCCATGGATGGATCTCCCCGTAACACACAAATTCTTGGCTAATTCCCTGACATTTTATTGGTAATAAACAGAAAGTTGCTGAAGATTAACTGAAGAGTCATCAGAACGAACCTTGGTATGGGTGAGTTTCATTTCTCTCATTGTGTAGTCTTCATAGGACGTCTCACTTGTCTTTTCCACTACCAAAGTGCCAATGTGCGCGGGCTTCTCTGCAGGCCAGTACTGGTGTACTTTGACCTGTACACATAAGATTAAGCTTTACAAATCGATTAAATCCAGAGTCAGATCAATTACATAGATAGACCTCCTACCCTATACAAGTTAATTCCCACTAAACGATGACTCGAAAGCTAAAGATATTTTAGTTGATGCTTAGTCATATCTTTTTTCCCTACAGCCGTTACGAGTAAATGGATGCATGTATCCATTCGCTGGTATTTAAATGAATATGTTTACATAAAGTTATGAGGAGTAACACTGCATGCATAAGACAACGAAGCATACAGCCGCTCACTAAGACCAACAAACTCTTATAATCAGGGGTCTTACTATACTTAGGAGGACCCATCTACAAGTAAAGAAGGCTTTTTTAGAGGTCTCTCAGAAGTTGCTCACGAAAGTCGCCTTTTAGGAATACATACTTACCCATAACCGACATAGAATGGGGGTCACTTACCAATGTAAGGCATCTCTATTAACCCCTGCAAAAATAGCATCCCTAACAAAGAAGGTAACCTTTTTCTAGACTGATGGATTGATTGTTTTAGTTGATTGATAAATTGTCGGTTTATTGAGCATACCTTGTCACCTTCTGTTTCTTTTGATAACACGACTATGGTGGAAGATTCTTGTTCCCAAATCATGCGCCAGAAGTCTGGTATAGTATCAGGTATGGGTGCCTGAGTTGCAATGAATGCTCTCCTAGTCATGTAGCCATCAATGAAGTTAGCATTGATGTAATCAGAGCCTTCCACTCCTGAGATTACACTCAGTTTAACCCGGGTTTCATCATACGGTAACGCATTTGGATAACGATTCTTGGTCACGTTGCAGGCCATGCTAGCAGCCTGAGCTGTGAGCTGGGAAGTGTTGATGCAGCGACCTAGCCGGATGAACTCCTCATCCATCTCACTTTGGCCTAACAGCATAAAAAAAATGACCTTCTCACATCAAATCGAACAGAGGATGAATAATACTCTCAAGGCCGACTGAGGTTGAGAGAAATTCGTTTGATCAGAGGAAATTTTTCGTGAAGTTTCATCATAAACCTTTTTTAAAGCCTCGCAACCAGAGGATGTTGCATAAGAAAACCGCTACATTTATAAAAACACAAGTGGAATGAAGCACCATCAATAAAATGGTTTTGTAATCGCCATTAAGCCTAGAACTCACAGAGTAGCCCTTCTATGGAGTTATTTCCAATTCGTAATATGAATTAGATAGGGGATTGACAGGATGGTAAATGCTGGGAAAGACACATACCGCTCGTTTGATTCACTTGCATGAGGTTCTTGATGTGAGATCTAAGATCATTCGCGTGTATTTCAGTGAATCCGGAATGAATGGCTTCCACCAGGACGTCATGAATCAAAATGTACTGCTCTTCAACTTGCACCATAAAATTTCTATCTTGTCGCAATGAGGTGACATATTCATAGACATCCACTGTTTTCTCTGCAGCAATGCGGCGCAGCATTGCGTCTACCACAATAAATGTACCAGTTCTGCCCACCCCGGCACTGCAGTGAACAACCTGAATGAAAATTCACTAATAATATATCGGAACTAATAAAGAACCAAATATACGTGCCTCTTTTAATAATATTTTTATTTCTGCAGTCAGTATTTGCTTAGGTTGTGGACACTTTCCTCTCAGTCGTCACTTGTTTCAGAACAAGATGATAATCTCTTGTGCTCAGTTACAAGATGCAACATAACGATCACTGAGAGAGAGGAAAGTGGAATTTTTGTTTTTGTTTACATTTTTCTAGAATGGAAGTTACAAATAATATTCCCAGTATGCAATGCGCCATTTACCTTACTAGAAAACATTTAGCTGACTGTACACCCCCTTCCTCATTTAAATCCTTTCTCACCTCTTCCTGCGAAACGTAAGATAACTCACCATAGGCCCTGCGTCTGGAGGATTTGCTCTAGAGGCCTTTCTCACAAACGTGAGAAGTGAGGAAGGACTTTCGGGAACACCATGGTCAGGCCATACCGTGTAATGATACTGATTTACAGTTCGTTGTTCTGAGTTATTGGCGTGCTTTAGAGTCATGGTACGGATGGTGAATTCAGTGAGCTGCACCGTCTGCATCAAGGTTACTCGAATGTCACCATACGATTCTGCACCTTCTGATGGCCAATACTGGTGACACTTCAGGCGACCCTTCTCCTCCAAGTTTGTCACCTAGAATAGGGTGAACGGGCATACTTCAAGCGTTTTATGGTGAACTGTGTTAGGTTATTCACAGGGATGAAGGAATTGGGTGAGCACCTCATCTTTCCCAAATCCTCTCTCCGACTAGGATTATAGGCGGGCACTCGCAAATTGTCGAGGAAAACTGATAATATCGTACAGGTGAGGGGAAGGGGTGGGGGAGGAGTGGTGAAGCATCAATGGCTTAACATTTCATTCCGAAGAAATAATTCCTTTCTAAACGGTTCATGTTACAAAAACCACAGATTTTTACACACACAATCGACTGGAAAATTTTAATTCTGTAATATGTAAGAAATTCAAATTCTTTTAAAGATAGGCATGGAAAGATGTGACACTTTCTCTTATGGCTACGCTACACAATGCACGGTAAAATGAACATGACGCAACTAAATCATTACAAGTGATCTACGTTGATTATTACTTATTATCAGAAAGCACAAACCATGACGATTGTTTTTGTCCCTTGCTCCCAGACCATTCTCCAGAAGTCATCTGAAGTGTGTTCAAGTGGTCCTTGGGTGGCGATATATGCCTTATCCTTCTGATAACCGTCAAGGAAGTTGGCGTTAATGTAGTCAGAGCCCCGCACACCCTCGATTGGAGTCAATTTTACTCGGCTGTGGTCGTACGCAACGATATTGTTGTAACGGTTCTTGTGTTTGTTTTCCTCGGCCAAAGTGGCTTTGGAAGTAACATTTCCTTGAGAGCGTATAGCACCATACTCAACAGAAAATAAATCATCCTCTTGAAGGCGTTTCACGTGGTCTTCAAACTCCTCGACAGCTATTTCCCCTTCTGGATCGAAGTTTTCTAAGTTGAATAGAATAAAAATTATCAGTTTATTATTTCATTTGCACAAACAAAGGTTCTTTATCTAAATCTTTGTAGAGAGCCAATGAGCAGGTTGCTATCTTTCAATTCTATTCATGATAACATACGCACTCATGTACCGGTTCAGTAAACTGTCGCTTATGAAACCCCCCCCCCCCCCCCCCACCGTTACATGCCCTTTTACTTGTAAATAGATATGCATCCAACTATAAGCGGCCTTTCATGTTTTGAGATAGGTAGGGAACTAGTTTTACAAAGACGTTTTGAAGCCTAATTAATCAAAAGGATAGAAGCCCCACCGCTTGTAAGTCTCCCCTAGAACCCCTTTCGAGGTTTATAAGACCAGAACTTGTAAATTCAGTAATATTATTTTAAAGCAGCTCTTGTTAAACAAACTTAATGTACGAAAATGACTGTTGATTGTGCAACGATGGTACAAACATGGTTCACCATTATTATTAATTGTATATTTGAAATTCAATACCAATCCTCATAACTCGAACCCCCACTAATTCAAAATAGTCAGCGGAGCTAATTATAATTAAGTTCCAGTTTTCGAAGCTTATTCTCTGAGAAATAAATTTTGGAAGATGGAGAACGATGTCATGGGGAACAATGTCTCATGGAGATGCTCCCTTTAATATTGAGTTGGAGAACTAGACAACAGACTGTGTCTTAAAACCTGCTCGTGCGCTACGTAAAATAGTATCAGAGACGACGACGAAAAGCTCTATCAAACATTGTTATCGTAAGGCAAATGGTTACAGTAATGTAACAGAAGCAAAACAAATTTTCGGCAAACCAAAAAGAGCCAATAACAAAGAAATTACATCAACCTAGAGATATTTAAACTAGGTGCTGAACTACAACATACCGTAACCTTGTTCTTCCAAAGATATCTCTTCGCCGTCGTCATTTGCATTATTCTGCCGTCGACCGCGTAACCAGACAATCACGATTCCGCCGACAACAACTACACACACTATGAACAGTCCTATAAATACTCCAACAACAATCAGGTGTTTGCTCTTCTTTCCAGGTGTTGGCTCTTCTTCTCTTGGAAGGGTTTTGGTTGTAAACTGAGAAAATCCCTCATCTTGATAATAACCATTTTCGCTAAGGGAACGTTGAAAAACAGCGTACTCCGTGTCGTCATCAAGCTTGCCATTAAAATACTCTGTATAGACTAAACGAAAAAAAGAAAGGAAAGTCGAAAACACTGAAAATTAAATGCAAGATTTGATGTCCAAGTAACATGACAAAAGAGCCGCAGAACCCACCCCCAACATTCCTAACAAACCTTTGGGTCTTCCTACTAAAAGGGTAATTAATATTAGCAACTGAGTTGATGACATGAATTGGCTACCGTAAAGAATTTAAAAGCTGACGTGTAGGGCGTTAGACCTTCGCCATTCACTCTGACGAAGGGCTAACACTCGAAGCATCAGCTTTGAAACTCTTAACGGTGGCCAATTTACGTCTTCAACTCATTTGACAATACTTATTACCCTGTTATATTCTTTCACTGATGCAGCACCACAGTTTCTTCAGAAAATTATCCACTCACCTTTTTTCCTACCAATAGTTTGACACCAAAAGTTGCATATTATTACTCGACTGGCGTTTTTTTTTAAATACAATAGTGAGTGAAGGGGAGGGGAAAGTAAGATTCTCTGGATTGTCATGATAATCTGAATAGTCTTGGAAAAGTTTTGCAATAACCGAGGCAATTTCGTGGAAATACTACCAAAACAATTGGGAGGTTTGGACGGAGCGCACTTTGATCCACACAGTAGTGTTCCCTTTAAATTTAAAGATCGCCACAATTTTCTTTATCTCTTGACAACACCTCATGATCGCATGGAATCTAAGCTTAAGCAAGTTTAATTTATATAAAGGACGTTCAATTATTTAATTATTTTGCCCCTCTCCATTTCGATCGCTGTATTCATACAGACTGATGCAATCCAACAAGTAGGTAAGGAAATGCATATAACAAAATAGATACACGCAGTCAGCTAAATCAGTTTGTGAAACTTAAATCTGTATTTAAGTATAATTTGTAATTCAGATCAACTGGGAGAAAGTTTATGATTAAATTACTCACCTTCTATGTGCTTTCTTCTTGCCACAACACCACTTCCTCTTCCTCTTGAATAGTACTTCTCATCTCCAACAGGAAAGGTTTTACTCTGTTTGTTATCGTTAGAAAATTCAGCCGTAATGTAGGGTTCACCCTCCGATTTATCTTCATACCTTTTGGTGACATTAACATACTCCTTATCTGATGGTTTTCCAGGATCTTTCCCTTCTTTTAGTGGTACGACGATGATTTGGTAGTAACTGAAATAAATAAAAAAGGTATTTATTAAGCAATGTAGAAAGTCAAAACCCAGTTTAATGGCATCCCATTAAAGTAAAAGAGGAATTAATAAAAAAAAGCGAATTCTCAAACGAGCAAACAAGTAAGGTTTTAACATGATATCTGCTTAAAAAAACTTTAGATGATAAAAGTGAAAGCACGCAGTGACCTTATTAAAGTTATCACGACTTAGAAAAAAAAAAGAAGCAAATTTCAATGACAGGGTTAACCCTTTAACTCCCACGGGTGACTGAGACAGAATTTCTCCATACCAAATTAATACACTATCAAACAGACAAGTGATGAGAGTAAATAAAAATATCAGCTTGGGGATTATTAGTTGATTCAAAACCAAATTCTCAGAACTAATATTATAAGAATTGTATGGCAGATAGTAAGGAGAATTGCTAATGAGATCCGGGCGTGAAAGGGTCAAAACTCCTTTAAGGAGATATTTGCATGTGATAATTGGGGTGATTCATTGAATTAACTTTAAGATTAGACTTTTGGAATCATTCACAATTCAATCTCGAGCTAGAAAAACCGACAAAAAAACCAACAATATATGAAATAAACAATTCTAACCTGACTTTATCTCCATTACTCAAAATTTGCCAGGGTTTAAAGGCAACAGAAACTTCATTTGTCCCTACGTCGTCAGGATCCGGAGGGGTGGGTGGGTCTTCAACAAAGAGAAACAAAGATAAATGCAAATCAAAAGGAATATTTAGAAATTACGTAATATTTAAATGTTCATGAGACGGTAAGTCCGGAAAATCGAATGCGAAGTAAGTGGGTAAATCATTTTTGGTAACGTTTAGTGTACTTCTGTCAGTATGGATTTACATCAATTATTACACAAGTCCTGCCATTGCATGTTGCCATAGTTATTATTGTCATTATTATCATTACTATTATAATTAACATTATCATTATTATAACAATCAACCAACCAAAACGATTATCATTATCATCATTTATTAAAGATTCAATAATGGGTGGCATCATTGTCTTTAAATAAAAAGTATATCACTCAATAGCTTTAGTTGCCTTAGGTCGTTCTTAAGATCTTTGCAGTACCCATTAGAAAGGCTATAAGTTAAAAAACCAATCATGCAAGGACCACTTACCTTTTTCACGAAAGGATGAAAATGCTTGCTCATTGTTCAAGGTGGTTCAATCACAAAAGGAGCGAAGGATACTTTCCTTTATTTCCCGATATTTTGAATTTTTTTAAAAGATCCTTTCATGAAATTATTTGTCTTTTCCTTTTTCTCAGACTTGAACAACAAGAGGATACGCAACGTTTTTTGTTGAGCACGTCTTTTGTTTCTCATAGTTATCATTGTCACTATTACCATTATTATTACTTTCAATATTATTATTATTGTAATCATTTTTATCCTTGTTAATGTAATTATTATCATCAATATTATTAAAAAGAGAAGAAATCAGAACATTCGTCACTTGTGTTCATGCTACATTTTATCTTGCCCTTTTTTTTAATTCAAGATTTACGAAAAAAATAACAAAGATGGTATTATTTTTTGAACAATTATAAAACGTCAAAAAGTTATTGCTTTTTTTAATTAAATTTTTATTATTAAAATCATTGTTATCATCATTATTAGCTATTTAGTTTGTTTCTCTCACCTTTCGTTTTAGCCTCCGTGGGTTTACTTCGTGGACCTTCACCTTTGTCAGTTGCAGCCGAAATGTTAAAGGAGTACGTGGTCGATGCTCTGAGCCCATTTATTACCACTTTTTCTCTATATCTTCCCACTTTCCTTTGTATTTCTTCCTCGCCATCCGTATACCTTATGACATAATTAGTGAGGTAGCCATTCAAATTACGCTCAGGAACAGGTTTCCATGCCAATTCAATACTAGTGCTGTTCTTTGTTGTTGCAGAGATCCATTCCGGTGCCTCGGAAGGTACTGAAAAGCATATAATCAATTTTAAGGAGAAAACATGTACAATAAAATACAAGCGATATACTTCAAGTTAACGTCAGGTCGGTCACTGGATTTATTATATGACCCGTGAGGCCCCGCGTGTGCAATCCCATTAAAAAAATAGAGAAGCCTTGACTGTGCTCTATTCTGTTAGAAAGCATGCAGGAAGCGGCTAGAGCATGAAAGAAGTGTAGGGAGAAACACTCGCCAACGTTTCGTGTTTTTCCCCACTTCTTGAGTGCTCTAGCCGCTTCCTAAGGGCTTTGCAACAGAACAGAGCACGGTCAAGGCTTCTCTATTTGTTTTATAATAAAGAATCCGTTAAATTCTCCAAGCATCACTTTCAACTTTCAAAACAAACTTTATTTCCAAAGCGAACAACAGTGTCGTCAGCATGCTTTACAATCTAACATAAGCCAATAAGAATCGCTGTAAGAATGTATCAAATAATCTGATTAGCTGTACGAGACTAAAGCTGTCAAAAATGTCAAACCATCAGAGTTAAAAAATCATCAAAGTTCACATTCTGCGATAATTTACAAACTTAAATAGTTTGGCAGGTCGAATTTAACACTTTTGCCTGAAATTTTTAAGTCACTGATACAGAATCTTATAGTGAAATGTTCAGTGAACTTCAGCCGAATTATGGCTCTTTAAAACACGCGAGTTTTTTCACATGACAAGGTAGAAAACAAACTGTTCAAGGCGAGTTTTTTATAAATGAACGACAGCCGAATTCACCGGAACATGATGATCGCTCGGAATGACAGTGCCGCAAAACTCGGCTGCAGTGACTGATGTGGCTTTCCACTTAACGCATCGGAAAGCATATCAGAGCAAGCTCCTATTTTTTTCACTCGAAGGACGGCCGATAAAGTTTCTGATGCTTGCTTCCCTGCAATGACCGGAGATCGCCATGACGAGCGAGCGGCGATGGACCTCAGCATGATCATATTCGCTCTGACACCGTCATGATTAGTATGAATTTTAACAGATATGCCAGTTTGGTTATATTTGTCATCATTCCTGTTTTGTTCTGTTTTTGAACACAAAACTTTAAATGGTATACGAGTGTTAGCTGTGTTTGATTTTTATTACCGTATGTAAGCTTGCAATCTAACTGAGCGTGAAAACCTTTTAAACTCGGACTGTCTATTTTGTTCTCCCTTTGAGGATTTTCGCCCTGCTCACGTTTTAATAACATAAATTAATACGGAGACACGATTAATATTCTCAAACAAATAAGTTAAAAAATAGAGCAAAGAAACAAAAAATGCACACAACAGTCATGTTTTGATACTGTCGGAGTTGCTCCGGCTTAAGAGAAAAGTAAGATAGGTGCGTATTGGTTGCATATTAATGATTACATAGCTTAGTATATTTTGAGCACTTTGTCGACGGACATCTTCTAAACAATTGGACGACTGTCTAAGCAACTCACCATCTTCGTCTGTGTTTCTCTCCTTAATTACACTCCCACGGCTGACACCCTTGCTGTTGAAGGCCTGTATGGCAAACTGGTATGGTGTGTACTTATCAAGAGACGCTAGTACTAAAAACGTGATATCCATTCTGTTAACAGTTCTGTTCTTCCATGGTACCTCTGGCTCGCTTTTTCTCTTGTACAGGATGTAATAGCCCAGAATATCACCTCTAGCGTCTTCCTTAGTGAGCATCTAGATGACAATGATAATACTAAACTGTGATAAGGGAGCCGAGTACATTAAAATCAATCAACAAAGGTATCAAACTGCCATTAATTTTAATATGTTGAGTAATAATTTACTCACACGGCATTTTAATCATGCTCCACAATTTCCTTTCGGTTTCCAGTCTCTCCAAGCGATAATGATGAATGATGATGAATATTAATATCTTTTAGCCACAATTACTTGATAAATATACTAAATGCAACATCACTTCCTAAATTGTATTACAATACAATGCGATAAATTCATTTCTTTAGCTCCTGCGGTCAGTTCAAAAAATGTTTATGCATTCATTGTAATGTTAGCACAGTTGTGACCACTCGGAACCATAGTGAATTGGTAAATAAGTCACCAAAAGTGTCCAACCTGCCCGCTGCGCATGTCTTAGTGTTCTCTTTTTCTGAGTGTTATAGAGCACAGCTATTTAAAAAAAACTTTTGATAACGGTGTCAGTGGAGCAGGAAAGTCTAATAAATGCTAGGTAAAAAAAGTGGGTCTACTACCTGCCAAGAAACGTTAACAGCAGTAGAATTGAGGACAGTCACGTTAAAAGGTGGAGCGGAGCGTGGTTCTGTAAACAAATAATAGCACATTTCTCCCAGTGAGTTACAAGAAATATATAGAATTGAAGTATAGAGTTTTTCTAACAAAGCCCAATGGTATAATAGCAATACATTTACAGTTAAAAAAGTCAACTCAAGGCATAGGTAAAGCCTAGTGCAGAGTTAAAAAATATCGAACAAAACATTGCAAAAAACACAAAAAAACAAACAGACAAATGACACGAAGTAAATGTAAGACAAGTGGTAAAAGCTCAACACTAACTTAATCAATTTATCAGTTGCCGAAGAAATCTTCAAAATACAGGTATATGATAGAATTTATCAAATGAAAAGGAATTTAAAATATTAGAAAAAGAGCACCTTCTTCTTCGGTGGTAACATTTATTACAGAGCTGTAGTGACTAGAACCAATCATGTTCCTGGCAGACACCCTGAGGTAATATGTTGTCCAAGGAAGCAGCTCTTTGATAGAAACTCTTGTGGAGTAAATCACACAATTATTCTTTAAGAGTGTTCCTTGACATATGGCATCTCTGAAAGTCTGCTTATCTTCTTTGATTTCCACTGTGTAGTTCTGAGTGGCGCTGTTTCCATTAGAACCAGCCGTCCAGGAGACATTCACTTCCCGTGAATCTCTCGAGATCACTTTGACATCCTTTGGTGGGTCTGGTACATCTGCAGGAAAAAAACAAACAAACAAACAAACAAACAAAAAAAGAAACAAAAAAGAACAAGAAATTAGAATTACCGTCAACGATTTCTAAAAGTCTCCACCGAAAAGCTAAGGACAGGTTATAGAGGGCAATTAGCATTATTAAATGTTGTCTTTTTTTCCTTTGGCAACGTTTCCTCTCATATCATACTACGGCATACAGCTTATGAACGCAACAAAGGAATTTAATAAAATATTGCATGTCACAGCAATACAGGGCATTTGAAACTACACTGGGTAATATCTGAAAACATTTCTAGCGAATTTACTCACACTGCACTGTGAGGGTAGCTGCAGATGAATATGCTATATTCTTGCTGTTTTCAGCTACACATCTGCACCAGACATGTTTGCCGCTTGACGTAATTCGCAACCCAAGAAAGTGTCCTTAAGAGCCACAGTACAAAACTGGCGACCTTGAATTTATCTAAACTGGGAAGCTTAAAAGCCGCTGTTTAACTAACCGTTAACCTTTTTCGAACCATAACATTACGGCCTTTTTTTTGGGAATATCGAGCCCTACTTAATGATCCCAATAAATCGTTGTCTCATGAATATTCCGCTTACTTACACTGAACATCTACAACAGCAGCCATAGACGTATCATTTCCAAGGCTGTTGTTCGCCACACATCGGTATGCTCCGCTGTCTACTCGGCTCGCTTTGGTAATTGCCAACTTCTTTTTGTCTGCTGAAAAGCTGATCCTGGAATTGTTGCTAATGTCAGATCCATCTTTGGTCCATGATAGAGTAGGGAGCGGATATCCAGTAGCATTACAGTGTAACGTAACGTTTTCTCCTTCTGTTTTTGTCACATTACTAGGATGAGTGGTAATCTCACTTTTATCTACAATTGTAAAACAATTGCAATGAACATTAGCAACACTAGTTATAAGTGTCGACATCTTTTTGAATTCGACAATTCAATGGTCGTTCATGTTTACAGCAGACATGGCTGAACCAATTGAAATGACCTGCAAGAACAATATGACTGTTTTTCCAGACTCTCGAGCTCACTTTCTACCGAATAAGTTACAAGAATTCAATGAATACTCACTGGGCCCCACTGAAAACCGCCTTGGCGAGTTGGGTTCCTTCATGAAAAATCGTTATTATTATTATCATTATTATTATTATTGCTATTATTATTATTTTTATTATTATTATTTTTAATACTTACATTCTACAGCTAATGTAGCAGCGTCTGAGCTGGCATTACCAATGCTGTTGTTAGCCACACAATGGTATTTTCCTCTGTCTGTTCTGTTCACATTTATTATCCTCAACTCGTTGCTTTCTGCTGAATAACTGATCCTGGAATTATTGCCAATAGAATGTCCATCTTTTTTCCATGATATTGCTGGTAATGGATTTCCAGTCGCGTTACAATAAAAGGTGGTGTTTTGTCCTTCCTTCACCGTGTCATTAGAGGGATCAGTGATAATTTCCGGTTCATCTGAAAACGAAATAGATAGACGGATATGAATTTTATCCTGGTTCCTCATTCACTCAGTATCTCTTTAAAAATGGTACTCGGTTAATTATTCTGAACGGTATTCACCTTTTCCAACGAAAAAAATTCCCACTTCAAAGCAAACCCGTTTACGCTGATCATAAAGAAACAGGAGAATACATAAAAGATTGGACGTTGGAGGACGATCGATATCTTA
>NC_142680.1:15670728-15790728 GCF_964200805.1 Pocillopora damicornis | reverse complement strand
AACCTCTGCCCCAAAGAAAAATTGCTCATCATCCGCCGACCCGAATTATCATCACTCAACAAACGTAATGAACTCTTGTCCACGTGCCGCCACATAAACGAAGCGTTCATGCGTGACAATTGAACTAGGCATCGAAATTAACCGACCTTTTCCGAACGAATTAACGTAAAAATACAAATAAATCATTATTTAGAAAAAATCACTTTTGGTAATCTCTGACTGGTTTTGAAGCGAACAGTTTATATGCTTGTAATATTTGAAAAAAAGGCAAAACTGAAAAGTAGCTTCAGCAGTAAAGGGCGACATACAGGATACTGAAAACGTCCATCGAAAAAATCGTAAACATGGCTTGTGACTTGTGCAAAGCTTCATAAAAGAGGGAGTTCGGAAGGTTAAAAGAAGGCAGGAATTTAGGAAACAACCTGTATGCGCACTTCACAATTAATAGCCTTGTCTCACTTCTGTTAACAGTACATAATTGTACGGATAGTGCTTTACTTACATTGTACATCTAATATGACAATTATCGAGGTATCGTTTCCAAGTTGATTATGGGCGACACATAGGTATCCTCCGCTGTCTTTTCTGTTCACATCTGTTATCGTCAGAAGCGAGTTGTTTGCTGAAAAATTTATCCTGTTGCTTCTTTTCACAGTATTTTTAGCTTTATACCATGAAAACTGTGGCTCTGGATTTCCAGTTGCATTACAAGCTAAGGTCACATTATTTCTTTCTGTTTCCGTAACATTCTGCGGATGTTTTGTTATCTCAGGGCGATCTGAAATGTACAAACAAACCATCTTAACGAGGCTATGCACATGTTCAAATTCTTGAACATTTTTGCGTATATCTTGAACAGGTGTTCAGTACAGTTTTTACAAAATGATGGTGATATAATGTAGTTATCAAACGTGTTTTACATGGAGCAATTTCTTTCTCTAGTGGTTATTACTAATAGCTGTCATTTAAGATGTGCTCACTTCGGAAGTATTTACATTTTTAACCCTTTAACTCCCAGATCAAATTTGTAATTCTCCATACTGGCAACCATAAAAATTCTTATAATGTTAGTTCAGAGAATTTAGTACTGGATCAAATAATTATACCCTTATTACTTGTCTGCTTAATATTGCGTTTACACTGTAAGGAGAAATTCTCTCTTGGTCACTCATGGGAGTTAAAAGGGTTAAAGTATATTCCCGACCACCTTGTTACGGCCATTCAAGGGAGAGTTTGTTCTCCGATTAAATTATTTCCTACGTCCTTTTTGTAATTCTTTTTCGAGGACTCGAAAAAAGAAGATTTTAAAATATCCATTTCTCTGTAGACGTTACCTAAAGTTATTTTCTGTAAGTGAGGCTTCGCATGTGATAATGTTCTGTTCTGTTTGTAAACGATATCTTTAAAAAACACAATGAACTCACATTTCACATTCAATTCAGCAGCTTTTGATGTATCGTTTCCAAGTTTGTTGCTCGCCACACATCTGTATTTTCCACTGTCCTTTCTGCTGACATTCGTTATCGTCAAAACTTTATTGTCAACTGACAAACTGATCCTCGACTTGTTAGTAATAGGAGATTCATCTTTAAACCATGATGTTCTCGGTGATGGATTTGCAGTAGCATTGCAAGAAAAGTTCACGTTTTTTCCTTCCTTTACAGCCACACTTTCAGGATGGGTAGTAATCCCAGGTTTATCTGCAATTTTTTAAACCATCTGGTTAGCAAAGGGTAAATGAATAATCGACAAAAAGTCTAAAAAAAAATGCATACATGACTGAACATTCGTGTTCTGTTATAAGAAAATCGTATGAGGAAAGGTGTTTTGAAGAGCCTATGAGCGAATGCTATTAAAAGGCCATATTAATTACACGATAATTATGACAAAAGTTGACTATACCGGAAACAAAAAATTCGAATTAGAGAAAAAAAAGCGTGAAAGCTGCTGCCAGTAGACGCTGAGTATCAAAACGCTACTCATACCCTGGTAAGAGAAGGTAAAGTATTCTTACCAGTACAGAAGTTAGATGAGAACTTACATTGGATGTCAAGAGTAGTAACGTTTGAGGTATCATTTCCAAGGCTGTTGTTCGCCACACATCGGTAGTGGCCGCTGTCTGTTCTCTTCACATTTGATATGATCAACAGCCTGCCAGGTATTGAAAAACTGATCCTGGAATTGTTGCTTATAGAAGATCCATCTTTGGTCCACAATATTATCGGTGTTGGGTTTCCAGTGGCATTACAAAATAAAGTCAAATTACTTCCCTCTTCTTTTGTGACATTCGCTTGAGGATGAGAGACGATCTCAGCTCGAACTGCAATTTCAGAAAAAATTTACTTCGCAAAGGACTAACACGAAAGCATAAATATAACATAATAACAAATTTCGTTATGCGACCGCTTGGCTCGCGGTTTGCTTTTTCAGCGTATCTTTGCTCCACAGTCAGACAACTGACTGATCATTCCTCAATATTTCGGTGAAAGGACATAACGTGATGCTACAAAAAGAAGCTCTTTATGAAGAAAGCCTGCATAACGTCAGATAATAACATGCTTAACCTTACAATAGTTGTACTGCGTACAAGAAACGGTTCCAATTTAGAATATATGTTACCACATCGCTTACTAACAAACAACTATATACACTAACGTACGATAGCAACTAGCATTTTCAAAATACAGAAACTAGTCACTTCCCATCGAGGCAATTATCTCATCGTAAAACATAAACTAGACCAAGAGTAAGCATGTCAGTAATTAGCTTGAAAATCATCGGAATTCTTTCGGTCAAAATGAGTATTTTGAATGAAATGCGAGGATAAAATGTATAATTCTCGAAGTATATGTTGGTAATCTAAACTAAGCTTACCTAGGTAAGAAATTAAAAGCAATGAATTCGATCAAATTTACTGTATTTAAGCGGGTTAGCAGATTTAATCGAGATAATCACACGAGTAAAATGAAACATTCGAATTACAATATCAAAACATTTTGCTTAAGTTTATGGACTGAAACAGTGAATCTCAACAAATTCAGGTTAACAAGATCCTTTTCTCGCACTACAGAGAATTCAATCCGCTTACATTGTGAATATCCGGAGATTTAAACTGATACAATCGATGCGCAGCCAGGGCCTATACCTCGTATGTGGAAGTCAACGAGGTTGATTTCCACTCCCAAATCTGTTAAAATTCTGTCTTCGAATAATGGAAAATGCCTTTTATCTCCTTGAGTAGATGAATAAAACGCTAACAGTAACAGGACGAAGAATCAGCGAAAAAGACGCCCTCTGAAGGTAAAAATTCAGGCACGAAGATCGTCCATACTAAAAAAGCATAGGTTGATCCAAAGAAAGAAGAAAGAACTGCGAATGAAAAAATAATTACTGCTTAAGCTGCAAAAGCAATTACAATGAGGTATCCATATGACACGTATTCTGATTGGCTGAAACAGCGTGCTTAATCAGAGTAGATTTTCTGTCGAACTTGAGGGAACCAAGTAAATATTCGACATTTCATGATGGATTTCTGGCACATCCAAAGGCTTACTAGTGCTTATTCATGTACAATGGCTAATTTAAATTACTTACACTGAACATTAATCGTGGAAGCGTTAGAAGTATCCGTTCCAACTGAGTTATTCGCTCGACATGTGTAATTGCCACTATCTTTTCTTTTCACATTCCTTATAGTCAACTGTTCGTGGCCTGGAGACAAAATGATCCTGGAGTCGTTACTTATAGGATATTCATTCTTGTACCATGATATTGTCAGAGCTGGATTTCCAGTAGCGTTACAATATAAAGTCACGTTTTGACCTTCTCTTGTTCTGATATTGTGAGGATGCGTCGCGATCTCAGGTTTATCTGTGAATAAATACAGTATTTGTGAAAGCTTGATTACAAAAAAAAATTATTATAAATATCAATTTCGAGTTATAGCCATTTTTTTTCTAAATGTATCAAACAGTACACAACTTGTTCGCTGTTTAATTTATTGCTTATAATTAATTTATATATAAGTGTTGCGATAGGGGAAAGAACAGAGAGACTATACTCTCATCCCTACAAGCCTGTTTCGTGATTGCTCACTCATCAGAGGATTTTATTGTTAGGAATATTCGTACCATCGTTTATAAACTTTACAAATTTGCATAATAGGAAAGTGATTTTATTTTAGCCCTCTGTGACATACTTTCATTTACTTGAGCTCAGTTTACTTAAATATGTTTTGCTGGTGTGAATGGATATTAACTAGACTATGCTCTGTGGAATTAAACAATTCAGCGAGACAGATGACTCATCTGAATAAAGAGAAACGTTTCCGTGCGTAATCCGGGGCTTACAATTCGATTATCGTTCGGTCTCCATTTAAGATAGCGAAAACTGAAGTGTAACGAGCGTAAGAATACAAATAAATCATTACTTAGGAAAAATCCCTTTTGGTAATCTCTGACTTGTTTTGAAGCGAACAGTATATATGCTTATAATATTTCAAAAAAATGGCAAAGCTGAAACGTAGCTTCAGCAGCAAAGGAGGACATGCAGGATACTGAAAATCTCCATAGAAAAAATGTAAACATGGGTCGTGACTTGCAACGCTTATAAAACAGACAGTTCGAAAAGTTCAAAAAGGGCACGAACTTATGAAATAACCTGAAAGCGCACTTCGCTGTAAGCCTTGTCTCGCGTCTGTTAGCAGTACATAATTGTATTAATAGTGTTTTACTTACATTGCACATCTAATATGACAATTATCGAGGTATCGTTTCCAAGTTGATTATGGGCGACACACAGGTATCCTCCGCTGTCTTCTCTGTTCACATCTGTTATCGTCAGGTGCGAGTTTTCTGCTGACACATTAATCCTGTTGTTTCTTTTCACAGTATTTTCAACTTTATACCATGAAAACTGGGGCTCTGGATTTCCGGTAGCATTACAAGTTAAGGTCACATTATTTCTTTCTGTTACCGTAACATTCTGCGGATGTTTTGTTATCTCAGGGCGATCTGAAATGCACAAAGAAACTCTCTTAGCAAGGCTATGCGTAGAAATTGTTTTCACGATTATGTTACTATACAACAAGTTGTGGTCAAATTCTTGAACAAAAATTTTTGCGTATATCTTGAACAAGTGTTCAGAACAGTTTTTAGCAAGATGATCGAGGTATAATGAAGTTATCAAACGTGTTTTACATGGATAAATCTCTTTATTTGGTAGATATTTCTAATAGCTGTCATGTAAGATGTGCTCACTTCCAAATTTTTTAACCCTCTAACTCCCAGATCAAATTTGTAATTCCCCTCAATGCCAACCGTGAAATTCTTATAATGTTAGTTAAGAGAATTTAGTATTTTATCAAATAGTTATTCCCTGATCGCTATTTTTCTTTATTTTTCTTCAACAGCCTGTTATGTTTTGAAAACCTGATTCTGGAATTGTTGTTTGTGGGAGATCCATCTTTGGTCCATAATATTATCGGTCCTGAGTTTCCAGTGGCATTACAAAATAAAGTCAAATTACTTCCCTCTTCTTTTGTGACATTCACATGAGGATGAGAGACGATCTCAGCTCGAACTGCAATTTGGATAAAATTTTACTTTGAAAGGACTATCACGAAAGCATAAAAATGACATGTCAACAAATTACGTTATGTGACCAATTGGCTCGCGGTTTGCTTTTTCAGCGTAACTTTGCTTCACAGTCAGACAACTGACTGATCATTGCTCAATCTTTCGTTTCAAGGAAATAAAGTGGTGCTAGAAAAGGAAGCTCTTTATGGAGAAAGGCTGCATAACGTCAGATAGTAACATGCTCAACTAAACATAAGTTGTACTGGGTACAAGAAACGGTTGCAATTTATAATGTATGTTGTGATATCATTTACAAACAACCCAGCCACTAAAAGCCAAATTTTAAAAAAAATTTACGTCCGATGGCAACTAACATTTTCAAAGTACAGTAACCAATCACTTCCCATTGAGACAAAATCTCTTCGTAAAACATGAAACAGACTAAGAGTAAGTATATCAGTAGTTAGTTAGAAAACCATCGGAATTCTTTCGGGTCAAAATGAGTATTTTAAATGAAAAGCGAGTGTAAAATTTGTAATTATCGAAGCACATCTAGGGAAAATAAACTAAGCTTACCTTGGTAAGAAATTAAAAGCAATGAATTCGATCCATCTTTTACGTATTTAAGCGGGTTAGCAGATTTAATCGAGGCAATTACACAAGAAAAATTAAACATTTGAATTAAATTACAATATCGAAATATCTTGCTTAAGGTAATGGACTGAAACAGTGAATCTCAACAAATTTAGCTTAACAAGGTCCTTAACTCACACTCGAGAGAATTCAATCTTTTTGCATTGTGAATATCCAGATATTTAAACTGATGAAATCATTGCGCGGCCAGGGCCTATACCTCGTATATGGAAGTCAACGAGGTTGATTTCCGCTTCCAAATCTTTTAAAATTCTGTCTTCGAATAATGAAAAATGTCTTTTACCTTCTTGAGTAGATGAATAAAACACTAACAGTGATAGGACGAAGAACCAGTGAAAAAGAAGCCCTCTGAAGGTAAAAACTCCGGCGAGAAGATCCTCCATACTAAGAAAGCATAGTTTGATCCAAAAGGAAGATGAAAGAACGGCCGATAAAAAAATAACTATTGCTAGAGCTGCAAAAGCAATTATAATGAGTTATCTATATGACGCGCATTCTGATTGGCTGAAACAGCGTGCTAAAATAAATTGTTCGGCCGGGCTTGAGGGAGCCAAGTAAATTATTGACATTTCATGATGGATTTATGGTACATCAAAAGGACTGCTAGTGCTTATTCATGTACAATGGCTAATTTAAGTCACTTACACTGAACATTAATCGTGGAAGCGTTAGAAGTATCCGTTCCAACTCTGTTTTTTGCTTGACATGTGTAATCGCCACTGTCTATTCTGTTCACATTCCTTATTGTCAACTGTTCATGGCTTGGTGACAAAATGGTACTGAAGCTGTCATTTATAGGATATCCATTCTTGTACCATGATATTGTTGGAACTGGACTTCCAGTAGCGTTACAATATAAAGTCACGTTTTGACCTTCTCTCGTTGTGATATTTTGAGGATGCGTCACGATCTCAGGTTTATCTGTGGATAAATACAGTATTATCATTAAAAAAAATGATTTAAAAAAAATAATACAAGTTTTCATGTTCATGTAATAGTAATCTCTTTCCAAACGTATTTAACAGTTCTCACCTTGTCCGTTGTTTCATTTACTAAGCATGATAATTAAAATATATATACATACGTGTTATTCTGACCAAAACAAGAGAAAACGAATTTGGAGGGCTGGCTAATAGTTAATAAATTCGTTAGATATTGCATTTTGGTGCAGGAATTGTATAATGCCTATATTACATTTTCTATAAATTCGTATGGTAATCTCACAATACACAGCACCAAAAAATAACATACAGTGTACTACGTTTAGGGTTTGGAAGATGACAGTAACTCATGAGCAGTTTTCAAGGACGATCTCGTTGTAAATGTGGTACGGGAGAAAACGTTCTCTTCAGTTAAAGTGGTACAATTGTATTCTTACCTTATGGTTTCAAATTTGATAGCGACTCAAACCAATGACTGATTAATAAACGTTACTGAAGGAAATATTCTCCACCAATTGGCTAGTTTAACTGGTTATCATTTACCTTTGATTATGATCATTGTCGTATCCTGCATGCTGCCTAAAATATTCGTGACTTTACAGGTGTAATTTCCCCCATCCTTTAGGGAAGCTGCAGTGATTGACAACTGTATTTGACTCTCATTGAAAGATGGAATTGTCACTCTTGAATCATTAATCTGCACTGAAGTATTTCGAACAATCACAGTTCCTTCTTTTATCCATTGCACTTCAGACACTGGTGGCGACGCTTCATACCGACATATCAGCCAGATATTACTGCCTTTGGCCAAATATTGCTCCTGATCGCCATCAATTGTAACCTCGGGTTCAACTGAAAAGTAAATAGCGTCGGTGTTAGAGCTAATAAATAATTCGAACGTGTTGCATGCAATTATCACTTTGTAGCTTTCTTGATGTCGACCTACATTTAACTTTTAACAAACAGACGATCACCAGTCGACGCCCCATGAATTTCACAACAGGCAAGTACTGGACAAGATAACGAACAAAATGAAATAGATCAGATAAAATTTTAAATGAAATAAGTAAGAGAAGAATATTTGAGAAAAGGCTACAGCAATACCCATTTCGGCATCAAGAACGTGCATCCAAAGGTAAATTGTGCTTCTGGTTAAAATAGACGACCATTTCATCCAATTTTCGTCAACGGAAGAGCAGTGAAATGACCACTTAATAATTAAGGTTCCAGGATGTCAATGTAACCGATAAAGATTATAAATACAGTTATAACAAGTGAGACCTGAAAATAAAAGAGTGTACGACACTTACAAAGAACATTCACTTTCGAATTTGAGGTATCATTTCCAACTCTATTTCTTGCCACACATCGGTATTCACCGCTGTCCGTTCTGCTTGTATTCGTTATTGTCAATAACCTATTGTCTTGTGAAAAGTTGATCCTAGAATTGCTGTTTATGGGAAATCCATCTTTGACCCAGGATATTGATGGTTCTGGATTTCCGGTGGCGTTACAAGACAGGGTTATATTTTCTCCTTCGATTAGACTTTTCCCTTCTGGACGGATGGTGATTAAGGGCAGCTCTGCGTGAAAAAGCAGCAAGAGTTGTTAAATTTGATATTCAACTTCCCCTCTTAACATAAGTGACAGAGTGAACTGGTGCTACATTTTGCGACGTTTGTATTTTCAACAGAGGCTAAATGTCCTTTTCTTAAAACAGAGTACGTTAGTAGTTTTAACTTGTAAAAGTTTTAGAACAAACACTTTATCCCGCATAAGAGAGCTCCTGGTTTTCTAAGACAAAAATGAAGCAGGTTGAGTTTGATAAGCCTTTCTTAAAAAAGTGATTTTGGTGCTCCACGTGAACGATAAGGTCTTCGCCTGCAATTGAGTATTTTTGTAATTAGACGGAGTAGTTCCATCCCGAAGATCTATGATCAGCTAAAGATTTTGCATGAATTTTTCCTGATTGCATTGATTCTGTTGTAACGTCACATGGGCTACAGTTCACGCACTTACAGGGCTCCCCTCTCGAACTGGTCCTCATTCCCCCTCTCTTCTCCATAATGAAACAAAAGCCCGCTTCTCCAATAAGCAACTCATGCAAATGGTGAGGGAGCTAAGTAGCCCTTCTATGCCTCGTTGGAGCGCTTAGAAAGAGACAAACGCAGTTGTTAAGTGCTTAGTAGCATTCAGTACCTTGGCTTATGATTGACGTCATCTGAGATGAGTTACCCACAGCATTAATAGCAAGGCAGGTGTAGTTTCCAGCATCGTGAGAGGTACTTTGATTTGTAAGCAACTGTATTTGACTTTCATTGTAATAAGAAACAGTAAGGCGGGACTCGTTGACCAGCAGAGTAGAATTTCTAGCAATCACATCTCCATCTTTTATCCACTGCACTTCAGACACGGATGGCACAGCATCGTACTTGCATAGGAGTTTCTTCACTTTACCAACAATTGAAAACTGTTGTGGACCACCAATCACTGTGACTCCAGGTATATCTACATTTGCAAAACGAAGCATAAATTTCATATATAACTAATAAATATCTTATATTTTTAAGAATCATTAATTCAGTTCCGCACCGTTTTGGCACTGATAATGAAATAAGAATCTTTCCGCCTATTAAGGCCCATTAGGCAACTTTCCCTACGTCTTTCAAACCAGTGTCAATTAAGGAGCATAATTATCTATAGCTTAGTCATCTCGACCCTATAGTTGGTTGTAAACTTTTAAAGGTAAGCTTTTTAAGGTAAACTTTTAAAGGTAAACTTGTAAACTTTTAAGGCCAAATGAGACTTTTGCTTGGAAAGCAAGATGAACCATCTCAGTTTCACAAAAAAAACTTCAGGTTTTATTTATTAAAAATGCTCATTACTTACAATGCACTTCCAAGGTAGTGTCACTGGACGTAACATTTCCAGGACTATTTTCCGCGACACATCGGTACACTGCACTGTCTGTTCTGCTCACATTCTTGATAGTGAGTTGCTTTCCTTCGTAAGACAACTTAATTCTGGAACTGTTATTAGTGTCCAAGGAAAATCCATTTGTGGTCCATGATATTGTCGGTATTGGATTTCCAGTGGCGTTGCAAAATAAAATCATTTTGTCTCCTTCGGTTCTCTGAATCATTCGTGGAAGAGGGCTGATCTCGGGTTTATCTACAGTCGTTAAAATAAGACAAGGAAAATCATCAACAGATCATATTATAGAAAAGAAAGTACCATTTTCAGTTGCCTCGAAAAGAGGTAGATCTGTCCCTTAGAAGTCGAAGCAGCCCAATTGGGGAACAAAATTGAAACGGTGGAGACTGCGAGTCATAGATTGATCTAAAATATGTTCAGTTCAAAGCACGAGCAGATGACGTTATGATACCTTAAGCTTAAGTAATAAAATAAAGATTGTAACTAGTACATGGACATAACGCACCTATCAAATGAACAAGTTGTTCATTGATTAAACATATTGCAGTGCCAATCAATCACATTTTGATTGGGATTCTAACCCTTATACTCCTAAGAGACACTAGCATCTAATTTATCCTTTAAATAGCACCCCTGAATCGAACATTAAGGTCATGATATGAAAAGAAATAAGCACCAACTAACGAAGCTTTTGATTGTTATACAGATTCTCCTTGTAAGCAGTTTAGGAAATGTATAAAGAACAGTATGGAAAATATGAATACTGATACAAGGGTGTAGAGGGTTAATTGAGTGGATAAAATGTAAAATGCGCCAAAGACTGAAGGTTTCCCTAAGGCTCTCAAATGTGATAATGTTTAAGAGCGTGTCTACGAGAGCACCGTGCAGTCGTACTACATGCCATCTCACCGGTTTCAGTGAAACTTTGCCAGTTTAAAGGGTCTACCCCAAAAATCAAAAAGACAAACTGGTTTCTGTTCTGGTTTTTTCCAGGGGAAGATAGACCACCCCCCCTCCCCCCCCCCCCCCCGTTTTTCTTAGTTTTCACCAAGGAAATCGCTTCAAAATAAGTAAAATGTATGAAGCTCTCACTGCGATACTATTTAACCAATTACTCTGAGAGTTTGCACACATATTATTACATCCTTAGTTGATGTCCGCCGCAAGTATCAGTCAATTTGATTGCCGGCTTTTCAATCAACAGAGGCAAATATACGACTGTGGTTTTAGACTTTTCGATTCACCCAAATATTTAACAACTTTGAGGTCATCTCCCGTTGACTGAAAGCTACAAAGCTAATCTTAATTACCCTTTATAACCCATTATTTCATCTCTGAAAATCATCGAAAAAATATTTGGGCACTATCGTATTTTTGTCTTGGATGCCTTTTAAAATCTGCGACTGTGACAAGTTTCTCTCAACTACACCTGTCACGCAATTCTTGCTCTAGGCGGTTACTTGACCGAATAAACCTACATTTTTTTATATAAGATGATTGATCAAGAAAGGTGAAAAATGTGAAAACTTTCGAGATTTTTTGTAGGAATGGGAAATTTTACGTTTAGAGAGATGCATGTAGGCGACAAATCGAAGAGAAAATCGTAGCGTTTCTTTCTTCAGTTGTTTATTACTTTGGAGATTTGCTAAAATCGGCAGATATGGCTTTTGTACGGCACTAAACATTCATTAGTCTATAATTTGACCGTTTATCATCATCATCGCTCATCTTAGGAGATTTTAAAGTCACATGCTGCGTGTTGGTTGATATTACTACAAGTTCCAGTGTGCTACATCTTCGGCTTTACAGACGAGAAATTCTGCGCTCTCGCTTGAGGGCAAATATCAATAGTTCTATCAGACTAAAACCTGTGCTTCTATCCCGAAAATAAAATTAAAATAGGGTTGTCGTTGTCACTTACCGCCATCGAACATTTCCATGCAGACCTCTGCTAAGCTAACATCTGTTGCGTGACCCGAAGACTCTCCGTAGGAATTATTCAAGCGCGTTGTTCATGCTGTCTGCTAGATAACAATTTCAGAATAATCTGCAGATTTCTATGATTATTTGCCTACATCGATCGTAAAATATCTGCATATTTTTTTCAAGCATTCTATAACTACACAGAAATCTACATCTTTCTAGATCGAGTGTTGCCGGCGTTTAATTGTGTGACTTGTAAAATTTATTAAGAATGAGCCAGCAGTAATTTGACCAGTAGGCTTCCTGCAAATCTCCCTTGATGAAATCCCAAGACATAATCATTTTTTCGAGAGTAAAGACAATAAATATGAAAGAAAAGGAATGAAATCGTGGCCTTCGTAATCTCCAAATAGGCCAATACGCGTTAGAATAAGCTTCCTCTCGGACAAAACGCATGTTTGGGATACATCGAACTCTCTAAAATGTTTTTTTTTTAAGCTGTATACCCACGAATTTTGAGCTATGAGCTCTTGCCGTCCCTGGCCAGCGCGAGAAAAATTTGATTCTACAGTTAGTTGCAAATTAACAAGACAACTGCACCATCTTGACTCTATAAATTCGAGTGTTAGGTTGAATGGAGGGCTTTTTAGACACTCGATTTCTTATATGCATCACTATGAAGACGTAATACAACTGATACACCTACACTACATAGGATTAACAATGTAAGTGTAAACTCTTTAAGAGTTTCAGAGACGTTTCAGAGGTGTCTATCTTCGGCTGTCACAGAAAATTGACCCCCACTTAAATTTACTGGGGAAAACGAACTTACCAACTCCTTGGTGAAAAAAATTGGAATTCATTTGACCGATACGCCGGTGGTTTCAATTTTGCTTTTTCCTCGGGCTGCTATAAAGCAGTTCATTAATTGAGCAATGAATAGAATGTTTTGAAATACCGTTCGGAATTTGCCTTTTTTTTCCTGCATGCAAATCAAGGGTGAACAAAGTTTTTAAAACATTTGACAAGAATTTCATGGGGTCTAACTCGATTATTTTCGTCGGCCAGCGCTGCGTGAATTAACAAATATCAGGGGGTGTCAAAGACGCGCCAAGCTAAGCGACATTCGCCCTCCAGTAAAATAATTTTCCAAAGAATAAATGTGGAGAGCGTGAGGAAACGCACATTTTTTTCATTATTGTGATCAAAGCCCAATGATGTACCTAAATTGGTACTTAAGGTATCAAACCGTTGATTATGACAGGGTGAGCTTAATTTTTCTTCCGAGGTCGACGTTACTTCATTAAAAGGGTTTTTGACGGAACAAACTATTGAGCATCACTGCACGAACTGAGAAAGTAAAAACTTGTATTTATCTTCCACGCGTTTCGTCTGACAATAGTAGACTTTATCAAGGATTTTTCAAGTAGGGTAAATAAGCTTGCTCATATAAAAATAGTAAATAATTTGTCTCTTTACTATCGAAGCCAGTTGATAGAATTCGCCAGGTGTGCCTTCGGTGTTATACATGCGTGACATTTTCCGGACGTTACACGCTCGAGTACGTGATCCGTTTGAGGGTCACAGATTCAGTGTAAATATTTGACCCCTCGACATCACGCAATGTCTCTACTTTACAGAGGTCTTAGCACGTTTCATCACATGGATTTTCCATCTGCGGCTAGAAGGCTAAAAGCGAATTTCTCAGGCGTAATTGCCTTTGATTTCTCAATTGATGTTGTCGCAAACACAGTTTTTGTGAGTCACGAGGACCTAGTTTCATGTTCTAATGGAAATAAATAGCAAATAAAAATACATTCTCTTGAAAAATAAAGTTATAAATAACGGGGGTTCTCGGAAACAAATAGTGATAGAAAAGGATTTCAGTTCTGATCAATATTGACTTTTCATAGCCTACTTCCGAATCTGAGGGAACGCGTTGAGGGAATAAAAAAACATAAATGTGTGATAATGAAAGGAAGAGAATAAAAATACAAATAAAGAAAAAGGAGAAAACATAGGAACCTGTGTTGCAGCGTGCAGATATCTTTTGAGCCAGATCTACACACCTAAGCCCGACACCACCCAGAGAAACTCGAAAGAGTGCTATATATCTCCTGTTTCAGTTTCCTTATTGTAAACTTACGATGATGATGATAGACAATCAAATTACAAGCTAATTAATATTTTGTTCTGTACAAAAGCCCTATTTCCTGATTTTAGCAAATCTCCAAAGTAATAAACGACTGAAGAAAGAAACGCTACGATTTTCTCTTCGATTTTTCGCCTACATGCATCTCTCTAAACGTGAAATTTTTCATTCCTACAAAAAATCTCGAAAGTTTTTCACATTTTTCACCTTTCTTGATCAATCATCTTGTATAAAGAGCTAAAAAATGTAGGTTTATTTAGTCAAGTAACCGCCTAGAGCAAGAATTGCGTGACAAGTGTAGTGGACAGAAACTTGTCACAGTCACAGATTTTAAAAGGCATCCAAGACAAAAATACGGTAGTGCCCGAAGATTTTTTTGGTGATTTTTAGAGATGAAATAATGGGTTATAAAGGGTAGTTCAGATTAGTGTTGTAGCTTTCTGGCAACGGAATTTCGTTAAGGGAAATTTGCAGGAAGCCTACTGGTCAAATTACTGCTGGCTCATTCTTAATAAATTTTACAAGTCACACGGTTAAACGCCGGCTACACTCGATCTAGAAAGATGTAGATTTCTGTTTAGTAATAGAATGCTTGAAAAAAATATGCAGATATTTTACGATCGAAGTAGGCAAATAATCATAGACATCTGCAGATTATTCTGAAATTGTTATCTAGCAGACAGCATGAACAACGGGCTTGAATAATTGCTATAGAGTCTTCAGGTCACGCAACAGATGTTAGCTTAGCAGAGTTCTGCTTGGAAATGTTCGATGGCGGTAAGCGACGACGACAAACCTATTTTAATTTTATTTTCAGGATAGAAGCACAGTTTTTAGTCGGATAGAACTATCGATATTTGCCCTCAAGCGAGAGCGCAGAATTTCTCCTCTGTAAAAGCGGAAGATGTAGCTCACTGGAACTTGTAAGTAATATCAACCAACACGCAGCATGTGACTTTAAAATCTCCTAAAATGATGAATTAATGATGATAAACGATCAAATTATAGACTAATGTGCCGTACGAAAGCCATATCTGCTGATTTTAGCAAATCTCCAAAGTAATGAACAACTGAAGAAAGAAACGCTATGATTTTCTCTTCGATTTTTTGCCTACATGCATCTCTCTAAACGTGAAATTTTTCATTCCTACAAAAAATCTCGAAAGTTTTTCACATTTTTCACCTTTCTTGATCAATCTTCTTGTATAAAGAGCTAAAAAATGTAGGTTTATTTAGTCAAGTGACCGCCAAGAGCAAGAATTGCGTGACAGCTGTAGTTGAGAGAAACTTGTCACAGTCGCAGAATTTAAAAGGCATCTAAGACAAAAATACGGTAGTGCCCAAAGATATTTGTGATGATTTTCATAGATGAAATAATGGGTTATAAAGGGTAATTAAGATTAGTCTTGTAGCTTTCTGTCAACGGGAGATATTTGACCTCAAAGTTGTCAAATATTTGGATTGAATCAAAAAGTCTAAAAACGCAGTCGTGTATTTGCCTCTGTTGATTGACAAGCCGTCATTAACTAAGGATGTAATAATATATGTGCAAAGTCTCAGAGTAATTGGTTAAATACCATCACAGTGAGAGCTTCAAACATTTTACCTATTTTGAAGCGATTTCCTCGGTGAAAACCAAGAAAAACGGGGGGATGGTCTATCTCCCCTTGGAAAAAACCAAAACAGTTTGTCTTTTTTAGTTTCGGGGTAGACCCTTTAAACTGGAAAAGTTTCACTGAAATCGGTGAGATGCATGTAACACAACTGCCCGGTGCTCTCGTGGACACGCTCTTAAGAGGTTCTCATGCTAGTGTGAGATGTTCAATCAACGTGAGTCCTAGTTCCTCAAGGAATTCTACATAGTCATCTGTCACAGGCAATGGAATGAGCGAACAATTTTGAAACAAATTCCTTTTTTCCAATTTTCAAGCAATAAAATTGAAAGTCGTACCGAAATAAATGATGAGGAATCTGTTGGTTTAAGAAGTGCACGTGAATATAAAATGGAATGAGAGACTTGAGCTTTGGTTAGTACGTTGGACTTCATGACTTTGGAAACTCATTAGTCCAAATAATTGTTTTTGGCCATAAATGGTTTACAGTCTCCCCGTGATTTAATTAGTAAATGTTACTTACAAGGCATTTACCACTTTATCTTCAAAAATTTCCATGCATTCTTAAAATCTGAAAGAAATTTCTCATCCATGCAAAGTGATAAAATAATTGTCTCCCTTATGACAAATTGTACTTACATAATACATCAAGTGTAGCCACTCGGGAAGAAACATTTCCGAGCATATTGGTCGCCATACATTGGTACTCCCCGCTATCCATTCTGATAATACTTGTTATCGTCATTTTCTGTCTGCCTTTTGAAAAAGCAATCCTAGGATTGTAAGTTGTATTTATGTGAGAACCGTAAAAGATCCATGATATATTCGGTTCTGGATTTCCTGTAGCGTTACAAGACCAAGTGATATTTTCTCCCTCCACTTTTGTGGCATTCAAGGGATGAAGGACGATCTCCGGTTGATCTGCAAATAACCAACAATATCTCGACTGATTTTTTTGGTGCAGAAAAGGACATCATCTATGAAGTACAATGATCTGTGTGTGTGCTTCTTTATCTAGAGTTCTCCTGGAGCCTCTTTTTACCCTAACACCACTTTTAGTTGTTTACTATGCTTGTTTACCGAAATTTCATTAATTGTTGTTTGTTAAAACATAACCAAACTATGCCGTTTCCTAGTTACTTGGAAGCATTTAAAAAAGACTCGCTATGTAACTACCCCATCAATGCTTCGTAAATTTATAATTTGACGATACCTAAAAAATAAAGAAAAAATGGTAAACTAGGGTCGTAAATCACACATATCAAAATCGAGCAAATAATTTACCCAATTATTTAAATGCGACATTATTACTCTTACAAACACCACACGGTAACCTAGAGCCGCCAGTCCAGGTATGGCTCAATGTTCAACTTAAAAGTTAGAACTATCATTTATTATTTAATTGTCTAAGTGACAAAGTTTATGGCTCCTGATATGATTTTCTTAGTGTGCTGTTGTAATCTTGTTTTCATAGGTACTTTGTACTTACACAGTACTGAAATCTCCACCGTAGTTGAAGTTGAAACCATATTTGGTTGAGATGATACTTTTAACGTGAAGCTTCCCATCTCCGATCTTTTCACTCCGAGGAGAGTGATTGATGTGTAACTATTGGTAATGGTCGCGTGTAAGCGACCTCGGTACGAGTTTGCCATAAAGAATGCGCCGAGAAATTTGTTCACCACTACATTACCACCTATTTGAAAGTTCGTTGAAAGATATGATTCACTTTCGCCAAATGTATAGCCCCATTCAAGGGTAATGTTGTCACCTTCCACAACAACAAATGGGTTTTCAGGTTTTTTAGTGAAGTTCGTTGCACCTGATGATACAAACAATGAAAATTTACCTTATTATAAATATAACTTAACGTTGAACTAATACACACACCTCACTGTACAACTTCACGTTATGACATAGCTAGCAAATTTAGGAACCCATATTCAAAAGCGCGAGCGTTCTTCATAGTCTTGCTGTGCACGCTATTGACGTACAATTGTTGTTTTTAGTGTGAGAATCAGTTTTTGAACTGATTTACTTTCAATAACGCTTGTGTTTGTTGAAATACAATTTAGTTTCGATTTATTGCACGCTGTCTTTCTCAAAAGTTTTCCGGATTGTGAGAAGACAACTTCCAAAGTACTGCGTTATGTTATAAAACAATTGGTTCATACATCAGTTGTGCGTTTATGGGATATGAAGCACTTGAGAAGTTTCTCATGTGCTCTCCAAACTTTCCGCGTTCCATATGTCAATGAACGCACGCTGAGAAAGGAACCAATTGTTAATTCTTAGGACTAAAGGAAAAGTAACATCAGAATAAAGTTGCTTAAATACTGTGAAAATCTTAAAACAGTGTTTCATTTCATGGGAATATTTCGACCTATTACCTCATTTTGACGTCACCTGTAATCAAACACGGAACAGACGCAAGTGAACATGGAATTTATTTGTCGATAACACGATAAACTGAGTCACGCACGCGTTTTGATTGGCTCCTACTAGTAGTCTACCGGAAGACAGACGCAGAGATAATGTCACCTTTAAAAAGATCATTCAGCATGCTTAGCAGTTTATAGAATTTGCGGTAAGAAAAATACCACTAATGTGATTTAAGTATATCGTCGAGTTTCCGTCAGGACGTGTTAGCAAGTGCTATTCTGGCATCATACCTTAGAGAAGAATGGGTTTCCTTCTCTCACACTTATTTCCCTTCATTATGGGAGCGTTTTAGGTCACTGTGTGAAAATACAGTGCAGCCTTAGGACAAGAAACTCAACTATTTTCAGAATATGTTTTGTACTTGACGTTTCATCTTCTTTCCTCGTCCCGCAGTCTCAGTCACGATAGGCAAAAATGAATCGCTTTTGTATACAATAAATTTATTTTTATGAAGGAAAATTGAACGGATTTAAAGAGCTGTTTGTCACCAAAAACGCCATTATAATTTGTAGCAGACAGGAAGCGACTGATTTAATCCACGTGACTATCACGAGCAAACACGGAGGTCTCGAATGACGCTTTTGTAGCACAACATCTCAGATTCGTAACAGTACGCGACGAACTGGAAAAAATGGCCTCTTTCTGGTTTTGATACATCTTATGAAGCCTGGACTTACACTAGCAATGTTTTATTCCGTGGAAACCACTTTCACCTTTGCGCTGGTTTTCCATGTTTTCTATGTACCACATAAGGCACGTAAATGCATTTCTCGTTGCTTTGTTTATATCTGTTCCACAGTTCATACGGTTCTCGTGATAGTCAATAGCCTCCGCTTTCTCAGTCGAGCCTCGCATCACGAAAGCACGAAAGACGGTTTGAAACGGCAGGGTTCCTTACAGTCGTTGTTGACATGTTCACTTCAATTCCGACACGTTCGTTGACGACCATAATAAACTTTCAGATTTTCAGATACGTATCCGAGCTGAATCAAACTCTCATGATCAAAAATAAACAATACATTTTATCCAAACAGCGCAAATTTTAAGCTTCTTCTCGGCAGTTTCTACTTCGTCAGGTCATGATTCCGCTTTTGTTAATAAATACAAGCATAAAATGGCTTCTAACAATGAGATGCTTGTAAACCTTACCTTCGACAGAAAATATGAAAAGAGCACTCAGAAAGATTGTAAGTGAACCTGCCTCCATTACACAGGATGTCTTTTGTTGTCTTTCACATCGATCAGGCTGCTTTAAAGCGAATATATGCCGCCTTGTTCAACATAAAGAAGCGACTAGTCGATAGAACGAACTTCCGCGCTATGCCGACACTGCTCTGTAACAAGATGATCATTGCAAGGTATCGATTACGTGTCTTAAATAATTATTGACTAATGGGTCACGCATTTCCGTCGAGCTCGGAGTTTCGTTATTTTAGATTTTTCAATCGAAAACTGTCATAAACCCTCATCTTGATCACTATAAAGAAGGACTCCTGATACATTTGGAATTCCGTACGAGATGTACACTGTTAGGTCTTCGAATGCATTTTTCTGATGGAAAACCTTATCGATTTCCGCATAGTAACTTCTCAAACATTCATTCCTGTCAGAGTTTGAACTGTCAATTATTTTGTTTACCAACGTAATTCCGCGGAAACTATAATTAATGCTATTTCTTTACATCTTCGATAATTTATCCACACGCTTCAGAAGGTAAACGCTATTCTGCTCACTTGCAGCCGAAAAAAGGAGCAAAAGAAGGACTCATTATTAGTATTTCGATTAGCGACTTCGTCTACGGTGTATATTGTTTAAAAGCGCAAGAGGATTGGTTTTAATTCACGATGACAGTCAGATGAAAATGAACACTTTCCACCTCAGTCTACTACTTCCTTGTTCATTTTCCCATAACTATTTAAGCCTAATATCGTAATGCGAGCCAAGTTTAAGTTTCTTATCTAACTGTTTAAAAGGATAATACGCTTCTCTCGTGCACAAATTGGACGTGGAAATATAATCCGCATTTTGCTCTTGTTAAAACTATGGTAATAACAAGCTCATTATGATTGAATGCAAAATTCAAAGATGACAACTTTTCTAGAACACAAATCAGAAACGGGAATATAATCCTCACGTTGCTCCTTTAAAAAACGACAGGAACAAACTCATTATGTTTGAAAGCAAACTTCAAGTATGACAGTTTTGCTGATGGCTCTTATTGATAGCGGGTTGCTTTTCAATCACTTGAAAGGACTACACCGAGCCTTAAAAATTTTAAAAAGTTGTCTGTCTGACTGAAAATGGGTAAAATTATATTTATGTGAAAAAAACGTACAAGAAAATTCAAAATAACAATCTCAGCGCTGCCTCAGCGCTGTACCCAGAATTAAACCGGAGATTCAGAAAAGGCCAACAGCGATTATTATACATTATCAAGAGAACAACTGAGTTGATACTCTCTTGAAAATATATAACGTTTATGAGACGATACTGGCTATCACTCCCTATTACTGAGGGACCGCCTTAAAGGGAGGGGGGGGGAGCAGATTTTGGGGGATCGCATGGTTTTCATGAGAACAGAAGGGGGAGGATTCGGCCCCAATTGACAGGCACTAAGTGAGGGGGGGGGAGGGGGACCATGAAAAAAAAAAGGAGAAAAATGTTTGAAGTGGTGGGCACCCTGCTATGTATTATGTATTACCACGCGAAAGATGTCGTTACAATATACTCTCTCTACTTAACGCTATATAAGCGGATTAACGATGACGTCATCAGTTGCTCTAAGCGGTTTAAAGATGACATCATCAGTTGCTATCTGGGCAGGTCCTAAGGAAACCCTTATCGAATTTCTTGATAAGCTCAGCTCAAGAAAACAAAAATGATCGAATCAAGCTTACGTACATGATTAGCCAGAGTCACAATTCCTTTCCTGATTTACTTCTGTTCAAAAAAGTAAAGGTATCTTGTCTGGTACGTTTACAATGCACTATTCTACCTTTCAGAAATATCTCAATAAGTAATTATATATCCCTTTCGAGTTATTCCACCATTCTGATAAAAGGAAAGCGTTTATTAAGTTTAATTGAAAAGGTACACCAAGAAACAAGTCCTGCTTTAAGTTCTTTTCAGAGACCAGAGATGAATTCTGGCGACGCCACGGGCCCAGGGGTTAACCCTTTCAATTTTTTGTTCTCACTGTTCTGCCAAACACGATACAGGAATCGCAAAATGATTTAGGTTTAAAAACAAAGCTAAGTCAATTACAGCGCTTGTTTTAAGACTACAATTAACTGTAACCACGCACGTATTAAGAAGACTATCATCAATGGGTTTCCAAATCAGCAAATTTCGCTTATCTCTGTAAGTAAATAATCTTAGACGCCCCTAAACACGTCACGTACTAGTATATGTAACGTTCGGAAAATGTCATGCTTTTAAAACACCTTTGTCACACCTATTAGAAACTTTACGATTGCTTCACAGTATGCGCGTGGGTCGAGAGTAGACATTGCATTTACCATGTGTATATTATGCAAGCTTATTTTCCCTACTTGTAAAAACTCCTTAACGAAGTCTGCTATTGTCGGAAGAAGCGCTCAGAATAATAATAAAACATGTTTCAGGTTGTGATTTCAATTCGTGCAGTGCTGCTCACTAGCATCTAAACTAGTATCTAGTTTTAAAAAAGTACATGAGACGTAAGCATTGATATAGTGTCACTTGTATCCATGAAGTAACACTATCCTTTTGTTATGGCTGCAGAGAAGAGGGAGGGGGCATCATGAAATATTCCCTCGCCAACAGATAGGGAGAAAATAAAATTTAAAAAAAAAAAACGTCTGTACACTTTAAGGGAGTTTACATAAAAACTCCTTTGTCGCAACAAAATCTCCCTGCACCCCTCCCAGCGATATATAATTACCGGTCCCTAACCGAGTTCGAGGTCCAAGTTGTGAGTTGCGAACCGAGTTTCATCCATTATCCATTATTATAATTAAGTTCGGATATTCATCGGTTGAAAGAGCGTGCTCTATGTGAGTGTAGAGCATAGAGCTAAAGCTGTCACGCCATCTGGCAAATTGTACCATGTCTCTAGTTTTTCTTTTCTCTAGTTTCTCTAGAAGTGGGGAGAAATACTCAACTACATCTCGCGTTTCTCCCTACACTTCTTTCGTGCTCTAGCCTCTTCCTTCGTGTTTTACAACAGAGCAGAGCACAGTCAAGTCTTCTCTATTTGTTAATTGGGAAAATGATAGTTCATAATATATTGTACGGACTGACCTTACAGTCAATTTTCAAACAGATTTAGTGTATTGTGCAATCATCCACTGTAGAGGCAAATTTTATGACAACACCTAAATACCTTCCTATCTCACGCGTAGTCGGCGAGTAAGCTACAGCGTTGTTGTTATTATTTATATCTATATGCGATTGTGTAACAATGAACTCCCTTAAAAAAACTAGAAATCAACAATTAGAAAGTTCTATTTCCTCATATATTTCTTCATTTGATCCCCTCTTGTTTCCTTCCTCGGGAACCACGTTGTAATACCCAGCGTTCACGTGGCTCCCTTGTAAGGATTGGTATTCAGGGGGGACTCGTGTTTGTCCTTGCGAAGGCCTGGGGCGTAGCTCCATATATGACCCTGGTTCTGACGCATGCTGCTCAAGCGGAAAGACAGACTGGACAGTATCTCTACAGGTGGATTTCTTAGCAGTCGCTGGTCTGTTACTCGCCTGAGCTCTTTTAAGCCTCCATATCAATACACCAATAAAAAAAAGCAACACAAAAACAATGCATGACCACGCAATGTCACTGGCCCGAAAGATGCTCTGTACATCTGTTCAAAAAGAAAAGAAAATATACAGATAAATAGAGGTACACTGAGTGAAACAAATCCCTCGAAATCACATTATTGATTATTATGAAACATAATAAAAAAATATCAAACCCTTCTTCGTTAAAAAATAAGTCAAAACGAAATTCAAATTGAGTAAAAAAGGCAAGTCTAAAGTTATAAGTGGCATAGAGGTTGGCATTATTTGATCCTAGTGTTCTAATCTAAATTAATTGTAAATGATGGCCCGACGTCTTGTTTGTTTATTGTTTTGTTTGTTTGTTGTTGTTGTTGTTTTTTTTTTTCGTTTTGTCATTAGTCCTTGTCATTTTTACACTTATTAAGTATTTTGCCTCTTAATCGTTTCGTTTTATCATTTTTTTTTCGGTTGTAAACGCATTTGCTTAGATTTTGGCCCTCTGTAGGTTCCTCTGGTAATACACTAAAAGATAAGAAATAAAAAAAATATATAATTTAATTTCAAATTGAGGAGGCTCCACAGGGTTTTTGGTCAATGTTGGTGTACACGCCAGCGTAATATTTGCTTAAAAATTTTTATGATTTCGCTTTTCTATGTCACTAAATGTCATCAAAAGGCGATAAGCAAGGTTCGGAATATCGTTTGCTTTAGTAAATATTATCAAAATGATTTTCGTTATTTAGCTAAGGCTTCACGAAGGGAGGCGCTCGTGATAATTTGGCTTTGCCTTTGATTTTCTTCAGTTTGCCCCGCTGAAATCTCTTAAAAATTTACACAATTTGCAAAATATGTCCTGGCGATCATTTAAAAGTCGAAAAAAAGAGGGGTTACAAAGGATGTTTCTTTGCTACTTGCAATTTTGTGTTTTCTTCCGTTATTTCAAATTTAGCCTTACGAACTTTTCTTTTTATCAAGAGGCACTAGAAAATCTTAGGAAATTCCACCGATGGAAACACAATAAATCTTGCTTGAAAGATCCCTATTTTCTTTGTCGCAGAACATTACGTAATGGAATAGAACTTCGCCATAATCTGTATCTGAGCATTCGTAAACTTTCGATTCCGTCGCCTTTTAGCAATCTTTCCCACGGTGTTTTCTGTTTAATTGACCTCTTTTTTTCAGGCGTATAAGGCCTATGAATATTACGGGTGCAGTTGCTGAAAATTACAGATTCCATCCCAAAAAAACTGTATTGGGTTAAACTGTGATCGTATTGAGCCGCCATGTTTGTCTTGCATGTTGACACTTTTAAAGCTGGTGTTCGCACCCAGATTTCGCGCGGTCAAAAACCCCTGAAGAGCCTCCTTTAACGTTTCATGCAAAACTTGTTTGACATAGCACAGGCGGCTCAAGCTCTAGCTGTGAGATGATCATCTTGCAAAATAAGAGTCATGGCGAAATTATGAAGGTTGTAGGGGAATAACGACCGCCAGGAGCCCATTCCTGCCACCGCTCTTAGGAATAAAAAATACAATGAAATTCTCAACAAAAATACCTTACCTTACCTCCACAGTGCATCACTTGTTATTTGACCGCTTATTATGTTGAAAAGAGCCCACTTTGGCGAGTTATCCTTTTCTAGATTTACCACGTACATAAGAGAAGCCTAAGGCTGCACACTCCATTTCCAAACGCCCGATCCGAAAAGCGAAAAATCCAAGCTCAAAAGGACTGGGCGGCCACAAATCCATCGCAGAATCTAAGCACATATACTGTAGTTTAATTTCAATTCACTAAAGACTCAATCTTCCTTGTGAAACCGACGCTAAACAGCATTTTTCTTCAAAAATTTCCAGTTTTCTAACCCTGCCTTCTTTTCAATTTGAGCCTCGCCTCACTGTCACCTATCATCTACAAATTGTTTTAGAACCACGGGTGCCAAGTGACGGTGTGGTTCCCGGCAAGGCACAATTTGCAAATAAGGCAGGGTTATCATGCCAGTGTTCAACGGTCGTGTATCAGGGTGACTATGTACGCGGGCCGTTAGAAACGTGTAAACTAGAAATTTTTGAGGCAAACTGCGGCTTAGCGTCGGTTTCACGGAGAAGATTGAGTTTAGTTTTTAGTGAATTGAAATGAAACTACAGTATATGTGCTTGGATTCTGTGATGGGTTTATGGCCGCCCGGTCATTTTGAGCTTGGATTTTCCGCTTCTCGGCTCAGGCGTCCGGAGATGGAGTGTGCAGCCTTTGGGCTTCTCTTATGTACGTAGTAACCTAGAAATGGATAACTCGCTAAAATGGGTTCTTTTCAACGTAGTGAGCGGTCAGATAACAAGCGATACATTGTGGAAGTAAGGTGAGATATATTTTTATTGAGAATGTGATTGTATTTTATATTCCTAACATCGGTTGTAAATATTCCAGTACAAACGTTTATAATTTGGCCATGACTCTTATTTCGTACGATCATCTCATATCTCACTGTGGAAGTAGTTAAGTATCCGTAGACACTACCTACGCAATCAGATATAACTATAAAGGATCAATTGTTTCTTGAACGTTGAAAGCGTTTAACATTGACAACACTTACTATTTTCTTCCATTCTGCTCTCTGACAAAGTTATTTTGTAAGATGTAGATCCAAATGAGTTTGTGGCGTGACAGACATAATCTCCAAAATCTTGATCATCAAGAGGAGTGATAATAACACTGTTGTTCATGACTTTGATGTTATGGCCAGCTAAAGCCTGGCCATTCCTTGCCCAAGAGTAGTTAAATAGAATGTCACTAGTCGCGTGGCATAGCAAAGAACATGAAGTTTCCTTTGCACATAGAACTGATCTAGGTGAAACGTCTTTCATGATGCTGGGTGGCACTGAGTTTAAAAAGGAGGTAAAAAGGTTAGATTCAACATCTTTCATATAGCCAAAAAATAAGAGTAGGTGGCGTTTGCAGGAGAACGTTTAATAAAAAAAACTTCCAATACTTTCTGAAAGCTGATAAGCATAGCTTCTACCCGTAATTTGAAAGTTCATGGGGTCCTGGGTTCGAATATTTCACACATGAAATCTGACATCAATCGTATTTAGCTTCTGCTCGCGTAAAGGACAAATTTCATTTTGTGGCCAGTCATACCACGGTTGATGATACTTACCAGCAATGATCACTGCTGTAGCTGTTCGGCGTTGGCCAAAAACGTTTGATGCTCTGCATTCGTAAATGCCTCCGTCACTAGGTGCGACCTCTTGAATGACAAGAATGTGGTCATCGTTTCTGAACTGAGCCCGTGGTATACTGGTATTTCCATCTTTACTCCATGTAACAGAAGGCTTAGGATCTCCAGTAGCCTCACATGTTAATACTACCACATCGCCGACTTGAAAAATGGTTCTTTCCGGTAGGTCTTTGACGGCGGGCTCGCCTGGTAGAATTTCACTAAGTTAGCGGCAGTTTTTACATCAATAACAAAATGGAAGGATCCTTTTCTCAGAGAGAAAAAAGAAATTACCCGGGATCTACCTTTTAAAGGGCATATAAAATAAGGGTCTCAATGAATTCGAATGCGAGAGCCTAACAAACGGGATGTCTTTCAGAGAAAATAAAGAAACTAGTACTCCGTGATTTATTGCCTAAAGGGTTGTTGAAGTAGCTGTTCATTGACATAAGCAATAAATAATTTATTTGTTCGAGTTGGTTAAAAATTTGTCGTTTCAGTGACAAACGAATTCTATGAACTTTACCTTTGGTTTCAATCGTTACGAAGTTACTAGAAAAGTACACCATCTGCAATAAAAAAAAAGCAGGAAGAAAGAAATCATCCATAAAACTCTAAGATTTTTTTCTGTACCCAAAGTATTTTTACTTGTTCCCCATCGTGCAATTGAAATCAAAGGCGTCAATGAAGATTGCATCTGACGGACCGATTGACTGACTGATTGGCCGAAATGTGGCACGTAACTTGCTAAGCGATGGTTGAATGTAATGCGAGTGAAACAAGATTGAATTTTGTCCTAGAAATTTGCATTTTCAAAAGAGGACGTTCGTCACTTTACCTTCTCTATAAAAGCTCTGAGAAACACTCTGTAATTGGTATTTGGCTGGAGTGGTTTGTTAAGAAAGACCTCCCCATCACTGCCTCTCCTATTTCTTGGTTTACTGCTTGAATGTCCTCCATCTCCAACAACAAATTTTCGGAACACATTAAAGTCCTGCCCTCTAAACTGAAAAGTGATATATGCTGCAGGAACCGGAGATTTGTGGGTCTCTTCATACGTCATTAAATCCTTCGGTGTTAAACTCTCAGGTGAGTTAACCACACCAGTATAGTCCAAGCTGTATCTTATAACAATGACTTGAAAGAACCTGTGAAGTAGGATGTTCATTGATTCCGCATAAAGCTTAGAAGATTTGCAAATTCTTCACTTAAAAAAGAAAAAAGAGTTGAATAAAAGGGCTCATACTTTGCATTCCCTGGAAAGCGTGGTAATGTTATGTTTGCTGTTATGCCTTCTCCACTTGGAATCTGAGAGAAGGAAGGTGGAGATGGTGTTTCTTTTGACCACGTTTGGGATAATTTCAAACCTGTGCAAGCAAAAGAAAGGACTGAACTTACACCCACATTGAAAATAAAAACTCAATAGGTTAGTAATCTGGCTACACTATGTCATTGGGACGCAGGCAACGAAAATGCTGAACACTTTGCCGTGTTTGTTAAGGTTTAGGATAAGGACAAGGTACGGGACACAAAAAAAATTATATAACTTGATGAAAACTCTGCAACAGATCATTAGTTTCACTTTTCCAACCTACTTTTTGTTTGAGCGACTATAGCTTTGCTATAGGGTCCAGGCCCTGCCACAGTGTAACCTCTAACGGACACTTCATACTTTGCGCACATCCAGAAGCCAGTCAGTAATACACTTGATTTGGTTGTGTTCATCGAATGAAAGGTAAAGTCAACCTTCAAACAGCTCTCCTTTAACTCGAGACGGACTTCATAAAGTTTAATAACGCCATTTGCCGCCTCTTTAGGAAGTTCTGCCCAAGTGATTTTGTTTGTCGTATAGTTTACTTCACTAGATGAAACATTTTCTGCTCCGCGACTTGGTTCTAATGGAGGAAAACCATTTAATAACAGTTTCACATTTAGTTATCGGTGAGTACGAAACGCTCCATCATAGAATGTTAGTTTAAAATCAAATGATCTCTTGCAACTGATTCAAAGCGTATCAAAACCATTACGCTGCAGTGAACAGAAAACAGGGTGCATAAATTCTAGAATTTTTCTTTTTTTACCACAGCTTCATCTTGCACTTCGAATTATAGTTAAGAACAATTTAAGAACAGACGGCGAAACAAAGGAAACTAAAAGTATATCATGACTAGGAGAAATTATCGTTTCTAATTTGAAAGAATCGACAAAACAGACTGTACACAAATGTATGCATCGTTGCATACCCTTACAGTTGGCAAGATAGTGTATACCTGCATCATTCGTACCCCTGCACATTCTTTGTTTTACGAGCACAATTTTAAAGCCTCAAACCAAAACAAACAAAAAAAAGTTTCCTGACAATGAAATTGCACCTCGTCCTTCGTACCCATCATATATTTTAACCAATTTGCCTTCTTCACCTGTTCTTTTTTCAAAGTAGTGATTGGAGTGACGTAATGGAAGAGTGATTATTTAAGACTGTAACAAGTGGAAGCTCAGTCATTGTTCTTTCTCTATGGCTTAAGGAAACAAGTTACTTACGTGCGTACACACAATAAATCAATCTCAAAGTTAGACTTTACCACAACCTGGGCAACACTTGCTAGTCCATTTCAAAAAATGGGAAATGCTAACATTCTAATGCTGTTGTTTTTAAAGATAATGTAGCTTCCGGTGGCCCACAGAGTTTTACAGGTTACATCAAGATGTTAAAAAGTAAATCATCATGAATTTTAGCAACTTTAATTTCATAAAGTTTACTTCGTCAATCTTCCGTCACCCTATTTTCACGAAAGCTTGTATCACCAGATATTATACTGTCGCAAAATCTGTGAACGAGAACTTGGCAAAAGGAAACTTCCACTGTCTTATAAATCCTTTAACAGTTACCCACTCTCAAGAGGACAAACGCCTTTTATATTGAATTTTGCAACACGATCAAAACCAATAAAAAATCCTCGGAGACTATGAAACACTCAGTATCAAAGAGTAAAGTTTATGTGTCCATGGGAAAAAACTGCTATGTAAAGAAACAAATCTTCCATAAAGGAATGGACATTGTTGCTGATATGATGCGATTAAATGCAAGAACAAACACAATAAAAGTAACAATAACAGCACAGATGTTGACATAAAACTTACTGTCTTCCAGTGTCTCTACGACCTGGCCAACACTTGCTGGTCCATTCCCAAAAGCAGTAAATGCTAACACTCCAATGCTGTAGTTTGTAAACTCATTCAGATTATCTAAACTCATTCTTTGTCTTTTATTCTGTTGCGCTCTGGTGATATTGAGAAATTTGGCGGCCATGTCACCATTTGGTAAGGCTTGATAATTCACTTTATATCCTTTGATAATTCCATTTCGATCATCAGCAATGACAGGATCCCAAGAGACAAAGATACTTATAGAAGATGTCGCACTAACTGTAACAGCTTGTGGTGCATTACTTGGTACTAAAGGCAAAATCATGAAGTTAAAAAAGTACATCTTCGATAAATCATATCAGCAACAACTTTTGAGTTTGCACTCTCACTCATTAGTTCGTTGGCCACAGTAGGATTCTCTAGAGGAGAAAATGTAAGTACTATCCGATTAAAAGTTTATGTCAAAGACTTTACAAATTCACTTGATAGCAATCGTGAAAATGTAGCTTTAACTATTTTTTCGTGTATTTGAAGAAGTACTTCTCAACATTGAAATGAGACTGACAATAAAAAGATTATTTCCAATGCCTTCTTTGTTTATCAGTGCAAATAAATCAGTACATGAAACATTGAACATCATTTCAAAACAATGTTTCAGGCTTACAGCCAAATTTATTAATTTGATATGAAAGGAAACTTAAATGAAATCATTAAGTCAAACTCGCAATGTATCAAGGGTAAGTTCCAAGATGGTGAAATGTTTCAAAGTTCTAGTCGATTCGTAACCTTCCCGTTTTAGGACGCATTCAACAGACATAGTTGATAAATAAAAAACACAAAGATAAGTACTTAACACCGGAATCTATCTTTTGTCAGCGAAAGCACTTGAAAGCAAACAGTTGGTGATAGTATAGAATCAAAATCTCAACGACTGCTAAGAACTGACCAAACGAAACGGCCTCGTTGTGAAAAGGTATTGCTCGGATGATTGAAAACATTATTAATATCATTATAATAATTATTATTATTATTATCGTTATCATCATTATGCGTGGCATGTTTTGGAGCATCGCAGGCTTCTGGCTTCAGATAACCTGGAGATCTCTAACTTTAAGCGAAATTGAATTACACACGGCCGAAATCTTTTAAATGAACACAATTTCAGCGTGTCGTGTCATTTCCCTGGCTTGAAAATTGCACATAATCTTATCTGAATAAACTATCTGGAGCTTCGATTTGAAGCTTTCCAACTTCGAGGAGGACTGAATGCCATGACACGTCAGGCGAGGAAGCTGAAAGTAAAATGGACAGAACAGATGAATAAGGATATTTTGGAGCGCAAGAAAAAAGCGCAGGAGCTTATTTCTTCAGAGAATCCTCCTTACAACGAGAATGGAAGGAAAATAGGATATATTGACGTTATGAAGGAGTTGTAAGATGATATGGGGTAAAAGAATTTACAATTGAAGAGCCAAAATCTACGGGACAAGGCATCGAGGTTGGAGAAAATAAGAGATAATGGAACAGATCTATCCATCAGAGAGAGAAGTGTCGAGGATCCGGGGAACATCACATCTACAAGTGAATAATCTAGTCAGGAAAATATTGAAAATGAAAGTCAAAACAATCAAAATAGAGAAAGTGGAAATGCTAATTCTCCAACAAGAGGCCTGAATTTGCATAGCGCAGAGCCGCTGCAAATCCCAATGGAAAGCAGAATTACAATGGGCGATTGGCCGGATGTGTCTGATGATGTTTCTGAGTGTCTACCTACTTATGCGACAGTCAACTTGCCAGGATCGGTCAACTGGGGCCGAAGTTCCGACGGGGGAATGATAACAATCACCACTGCTACGATCGATGATGCATATAATGAAATAACAACATGGAGAAAAAACACCTTCTTGGTCCCGTATGGTAAAACTGGTCGTGACTTTATTGACCAGTTAACGAAGCTTATTGACGACTGGAACAATAGATCACCCATGCAACACCTTGCGCTAAAAGCCGCTATTGTTCTCCTCGCTACTGCGCTACAAAAGCCTGGTCAGCGGTCAAAAGCAAAGGAACATCAAAAATGTCTTACGAAACGGTTAACACTGTGGAGAAATGGCGAGATCGAGTCTCTATTACGCGAAGGGAGAATGATCCAACGGCGCTTATTAAAGTCGAACAAGAATGATCCACCAAATAAAGCGCGCATTTTTGCAAAGCTGGTCATGGAGGCCACATTAATTCGGCCCTACGATATCTCAGTGAGGATGATAGTGGAGGAGTATTACCACTGACCGATGATGCTGTAAGGCAACTAAGAGAAAAACACCCTGATGCGCAGAGGGCTAAACTAGGGTCACTGTTGTTCGGGCCCGTGGAAGACATGCCTAACTCAGTGTACCAAGAAATCAATGGAGAGTTTGTGAGAGAAGCGGCATTGAGAACTAAAGGGTCTGGCGGCCCTTCGGGTGTGGACGCCAATGGTTTTAAGAGGATCTTGGCAAGCAAGTCTTTTAAGAGATCAAGTATCAACCTATGTGAGTCCATTGCTACACTCACAAGAAGGCTGTGCACAGAATTTGTTGATCCGCTGACCATTGAGCCTATCTTAGCCAGTCGCCTTATTCCGCTTGACAAAGGCAATGGCGAGGTTCGCCCAATCGGCGTGGGCGAGGTGATTAGAAGAATAATAGGCAAATGCGTCACTAGAGTTGTAAAACAAGATGTGATCAACGCAAGCGGGGCCATGCAAGTGTGCGCTGGTCAGAAGAGTGGAGGGGAAGCCGCCATACATGCCATGCGCAATATCTTTGAAGCCGATGAAACTGATGCCGCCTTACTAGTTGACGCCTCAAACGCCTTCAATTCACTAAAGAGAGCGGCTGCGCTGAATAACATCAGAGTGCTATGCCCATTGATCGCCACATATGTAATCAACACTTATCGAGCTCCTGCGCGCCTTTTTGGTTGGTGGTAGTGAACTCAAATCTGCAGAAGGAACCACACAGGGAGACCCCTTAGCTATGTCACTGTATGCGGTCAGCTTACAACCGCTAATATCGCTACTTCATAACCGTAGCACTGCGAAGCAATGCTGGTTCACGGATGATGCTACTGGAGCAGGCGCCCTAAAAGAGGTCAAGCAATGGTGGGACGAGTTGAGGCAGGCTTGTTCGCCCCTTGGATATTATCCCAATCCCAAGAAGTGTTGGCTTGTTGTTAAGCCGGAAAAGGAAGGTCGCGCAAAGGAAATGTTCGCAGGGACTGGTATTAACATCACTACCGAGGGGCGCAAACACCTGGGCGCTGCGCTGGGCTCACGGTCCTATCTTGATCATTATGTGGGTGTCAAGGTAGAAGATCGGGTGGGAGAAGTGACGAGGTTGGCGGAGTTTGCAAGATCTCAGCCACAAGCTAGTTATGCAGCATTCACATTTGGGCTTAGACATCGGTGGACGTACTTTATGAGAACATTGCCGGATATCGAGACCCTACTGCAGCCCTTAGAGCGTGCAATCTCGGATGTGCTTATACCATCGCTCATAGGACGTAACTGTTCTAAGGCAGAGCGCGATCTAGTAGCATTGCCGGTGCGTATGGGTGGTCTTGGGCTCATAAATCCATCTGATAGTGCGGATGCGGAGTACTCAGCCTCTATTAGAGTAAGTGCTCCACTTGTAAGCAAGATAGAGGCGCAATCCCATGAGACCTCAGATGAAGCCGAGGGACAACGACTGGTATATACCACCCGGAAAGAAAAGGAGATGGGCTAAAAGAAGAGCTTGAGGTTTTAATGCACGTTATTATATCGCTGGCAGCACCCGTGGGGAATATGAAGCAAATCCTGTGTTCTGATTGGCTAACCGGGTGGGCAAGGTGAGCCCATCCTGCCTGCTCGGGATTGCCCGCTTTGACCCCGCTCAAGGAAAGACTTAGGTGGAACGGACTTGCAAAGTTCGCAACTGTTGAACAATGTAGGCGATGTAGTCGCAAAAAGTGGCAGAAGACAGTAAAACAAAGAAAACAGAAGACTCTCCTAGGTATATTGTGCTGCAACAGTTGCGTCTCTTTCCCGGCTTTCAAATTCAACATATCATTCTTGAGTCTTTTTAAAGCGAAATATTTTTCCTCTACCAGAAATTCTTTATTAGTAGGCTTGTTTGGTCAAGATGGCTGGACATGAGTCCTGTTGTTTTATTTCATTTTTATGGACCTTAACTTTATTCAGGTCCACAAAAACGCAGAAAAGACCTCGGTCAACATGCATTTCACTGTTGTTTGACCCCTTCTTTTTCTGCAAAATGAAGACCTTATCAATAACGTCTATTTCAACGTCTCATAAAGCGTAGCGAGCGACATCATGTATTTCGTGGCCTGACGAAGCATCTTCGCGAAGATCTCCGTTTTGTATTTTTTCTCTTTCCCTTCTTCCCTTTCCCTAAAGTTCCAGGTCATTTGGCTGACGTATCATTGGTCATTTCGTTAACGTCATTGGCATACAATTTCACTAACATCTCTATGCAGTTTTCTTTTCTTCGAAATAGCGACAGTTAAAATGTTGTAAGAAAATTGACAGTGCTGCCGATATGATGCAATTAGAAGCAAGAAGAAACACAATAAAAGTAACAATAACAGCGCAGATGCTGACATAAAACTTACTGTCTCCCAGTGTCTCCACGACCTGTCCAACGCTTGCTGGTCCATTTCCAAAAATAGTAAATGCTAACACCTCAATGCTGTAGTTTGTAAACTCGTTTAGACCAACTAAAGTCACTGTTTGTCTAATATTCTGTTTCTCATTAGTAATATTGAGAATCTTGGCGACGATGTAACCATTTGGTAATGCTTGATAATTCACGATGTATCCTTTGATAATTCCATTTCGATCATCAGCAATAACAGGATCCCATGAGACGGAGATACTTCTAGAGGATGTAACACTAACTGTAACTGCTTGTGGTGTATTACTTGGTTCTAAACACAAAATCATGAAATTATAAAGTATATCTAACATTAAATATATCGACGACACTTTTTAAGTCTAAACTTTCAATCTTTCATGTTATTGCAATTTCAGGAGTTAATAAATGATGTTTAAGAGAACCATCTTTACAAGTTGTCAAAGAAGCTGTGAACAGTTTCCAAACGAATGCGTTCGCATTGAAAATAAACAAATAAAAGAATGAAAAATAACTCAATAATATTAACAAAAAACAAAACCCTCGAAACAAACTACAACGGAAGGAATATTGCCTACCACTTTTTGGTACACAAAGATTTTGCATAAAAAGTAATAGGCTCCGAAGTAAATAACATTACTAAAAAAATCCGGAATAGCTTAAATGATAATAGAAAATAAAATAGAAAGGCTGGACAAATATAAAACACTCAGTATCCCAAAGTACTGTTTCTGCGTTCAATGTGATTTAATTAAATGCAAGAACGAACACAATAAAAGTAACAATAACAGCACAGATGCTGGCATAAAACTTACTGTCTTCCAGTGTCTCCACAACCTGGACAACGCTTGCTGGTCCATTTCCGAAAGCAGTAAATGCTAACACTCCTATACTGTAGTTTGTAAACTCATTAAGATTATCTAAAGTGACTGTTTGTCTATTATTCTGTTCCTCATAAGTAATATTGAGGATCTTAGCGACGATGTAACCATTTGGTAATGCTTGATAATTCACGATGTATCCTCTGATAATTCCATTTCGACCGTCAGCAACGATAGGATCCCATGAGACGGAGATACCTCTAGAGGATGTAGCACTAACTGTAACTGCTTGTGGTGCATTACTTGGTTCTAAACACAAAGTCATGAATTTACAAAGTACATCTAACATTGAATATATCGACGACATTTTTTTAACTCTAAACGTTCGATCTATCATGTGATTGCAATTTCAGGAGTTAATAAATAATGTTTAAGAGAACTATCTTTACAAGTTTCGAAGAAACTCTGAACAGTTTCCAAACGAATGCGTCCGCATTTATAGAAAAATAAACAAATAAAAGAATGAAAAATAATTCAATAATTTAACAAAAAACAAAAAACAAAACCCTCGAAACAAACTAGAACGGAAGGAATATTGCCTACTACTTTCTGGTACACAAAGATTTTGCATAAAAAGTAAGAGGCTCAAAAGTAAACAACATTACCAACAAAAATCCGTAATAGCTTAAAAGAAAAAAAGGACATATATTCAGAAGACTTAGCCTTTGGCGGCCACTGGATTTTAGAGTTACAAAGTACATCTCAATTTTTGCAACTATTATAAAGTTTACTTCGTCAATTTTGTACGTCAATATCTTTTCAAGGAGGCTTGTAAGACTAGAAGTTGAACTGTCGCAAATGCCGTGAAAGGAGACTTACACTGCTGAAGGAGCCCCTAAGAGTTACTTACTGTCAACAACATATACGCCTTTTGCTATCTGTTACATTAATACTTTGTACCAAACATAAGAAAATCGAAACTAAAACAAAAAGCTTGGACAAATATAAAACACTCAGTATCCCAAAGTACTGTTTCTGCGTCCAATATGATTTAATTAAATGCAAGAACAAACACAATAGAAGAAACAATAACAACACAGATGCTGGCATAAAACTTACTGTCCTCCAGTGTCTCCACAACCTGGACAACGCTTGCTGGTCCATTTCCGAAAGCAGTAAATGCTAACACTCCTATACTGTAGTTTGTAAACTCATTCAGATGATCTAAAGTGACTGTTTGTCTTTTATTCTGTTGCGCTCTGGTGATATTGAGAAATTTGGCGGCCATGTCACCATTTGGTAAGGCTTGATAATTTACTTTATATCCTTTGATAATTCCATTTCGATCATCAGCAATGACAGGATCCCAAGAGACAAAGATACTTATAGAAGATGTCGCACTAACTGTAACGGCTTGTGGTGCATTACTTGGTACTAAAGGCAAAATCATGAAGTTAAAAAAGTACATCTTCGATAAATCATATCAGCAACAATTATTGAGTTTACACTCTCACTCTTATTAGTTCGTTGGCCACAGTAGGGTTCTCTAGGGGAGAAAATGTGAGTATTATCTGATTAAAGGTTTAAGTTAAAGACTTTACAAATTCATTTCATAGCAATCGTGAAAATGTAGCTTTCGCAATTTTTTCGTGTATTTGGAGTACTTCTCAACATGGAAACGAGGAAGTAAAATGATTATTTCCAATGCCTTCTTTGTTTATCGTTGCAAATAAATCAGTACGTGAAATATTGAACATCATTTCAAAACCATGTACCAGGCTTACAGCCAAATAAATTGATTTGATTTCAAAGAAAACTTAAATGAAATCAGTAAGTCAAACTCGCAATATATCAAGGGTAAGTTCCAAGATAGGGAAGTGTTTCAAAGTTCTAGTCCATTCGTAACCTTGCCGTTTCAGGACGCATTCAAAAACATAGTTGGTAAATAAAAAACACAAAGATAAAGACTTGACGCCGGAATCTGTATCTTTCGTCAACGAAAGCACTTGAAATCAAACAGTTGGCTTAGTATAGTAACAAGATCTCAACGACGGATAAGAACAGACCAAACGAAACGGCCTTGTCGTGAAAAATTATTTTTATTATTATCATTATTATAATTATTATCATGAAAAATCACAGTCTACTGCTTGATTTGGCGGAGACTGCCAGAGCAGGAGAAATTCTTCCGGTCAGCTATAGGAGGAAATAGCGTAAATGAAGCAAGAGTTGGAGAAAATTTCTCAAAAAATGGAAAACGCAGAAGAGCAAAGGCTTCGTCGAGAAGAGCCTAAAACGAGCAGAAGTCATGATGAGAAAGGATGCTATTGCTACATATGATAGCAGAGTCATTGGCCTTTCCACAAGAAATTCTTTATTAGTAGGCTTGTACAAACGAGGATACTATCAATAACGTGTATTTCAACGCCTCACAAATTGTAGCGCGCGATCTCTCGCTTTTGGGTCTTAGGTCGTCGGTCCACGGTTGAATAAGGTCTTCGGTTCATAGAAACCTCCACTACCGGAGCTATTGAGGTTATAACTGACCAGACAAAACAAACAAGTACTCATGCTTGGAAGGCGAATCTGTTTCGAATAGAACCAATTATTTCACATAATAACGAATCGCAAAGCTATGACAAACCGTTTGGGTTTATTCGATTAGATACATTAGAAAATCCCAAGCTAGTTAAGATGTTTGATCTGAGAAAAAGTTAACGTGCTACGTAGGATGATTCATTTGGTCATCAATGGCAGCAACTAGAAGATTCAAATCAGCAAAGTAACACTTCTTAAGAAAGTTGGAAACGGAATTTGGTGACTTGTTGCAATTTTAAGATCTCATCAATAATAACCCTTTTGTTCTAGCCAAAAATCTTTCGAAGGCTCAGCTGAGCACTGAGGAAATTGCAGCCGTTTCACTAGTGACCAGTTCGCTAACGGTCAAGGTGGTTTCCCTAATGTTCCAGGTCATTTGGCTGACGTATCATTGGTCATTTCGTTAACGTCATAGGCACAAAATATCACTAACATCTCTATCTAGTTCTCTTTTCTTCGTATTAGCGACAATTAAAATGTTGTAAGAAAATTGACAGTGCTGCCGATATAATGCAATTAAAAGTAAGAACAAACGCAATAAAAGTAACAATAGCACAGATGCTGGCATAAAACTTACTGTCTTCCAGTGTCTCCACAACCTGCCCAACGCTTGCTGGTCCATTTCCAGAAATAGTAAATGCTAAAACCCCAATGCTGTAGTTTGCAAACTCATTTAGACCAACTAAAGTCACCGTTTGTCTATTATTCTGTGCGTCATTAGTAATATTAAGGATCTTAGCGACGATGTAACCATTTGGTAAGGCTTGATAACTCACGATGTATCCTTTGATAATTCCATTTCGATCATCAGCAACGACAGGATCCCATGAGACGGAGATACCTCTAGAAGATGTCACATCAACTGTAACAGCTTGTGGTGCACCACTGGGTTCTAAAGGCAAAAAGTATATCTTAGATTAAATGTATCCGAGTGACATTTTTTTAACCCTACACTTTCACTATTTCGTGTTATTGCAATTTCAGGAATAAAAATTACTTTTAAAGGTTTCGAAGAAGCCATGAACAACCTTTTTTACAGACGAATGCTTTTATATTAAAAAAAAAGGATTAAGTCAAACAAACAAAACCCTAGCATGGAAGAATTATTTCTTACTGCTTTCTAGTACACAAAAATTTTGCATGAAAAGTAAGGGGCTCAGAGGTAAGCAATAACAAAAATCCGGAATAGATTAAAACGATAAAAAAAAGATGTGTTTAGAAGATGAGGCATTCGATGGACCACCGAATCTTAGAGGTAAAATCATGATGTATAAAGGGCATCAGAATTTTAGCAAGGTTCATAAAATTGACTTCTTTCATCTTGCACGTTATCCTATTTTCAAGGAGGCCTGTACTAGCATAAGTTAAACTATCGCAAAATCTGTAAACGAGAACTTGGCAAAAGAAAATGTCTCCTGCTTATTAAAACTTCTAAAAGTACCCTATTGTCAAGAGGAAGCATGCCTTTTGATATCTGTTATATTAAAAATTTTGCAAGAAGTACAAGAAGATCAATCCAGTAAAAAAACCGCAAACTATGAAACACTCAGTATCAAAAGCATTATTAATATGTCCATAAGACAAACCAAAGAACGCTTTTAAAAGAAGACAATTTTTTATAAGGAAATAGACATTACTGCCGATGTACAGTTGTGATTAAAGGCCGCAACAACAAAAAAGCGATACAATTAACAAGAACAGCCCGAATGCTGGTGTAAAACTTGTTGTCTTGGTGTCTTTACAACCTGGCCAACACTTGCTGGTCCATTTCCAAAAACAGTAAATACCAACGCCCCAATGCTTTAGCTTGTAAACTCGTTCAATAATGTAATTAAAGACAAGAAGAAACACAATAAAAGTAACAATAACAGCGCAGATGCTGGCATAAAACTTACTGTCTTCCAGCGTTTCCACGACCTGCCCAACGCTTGCTGGTCCATTTCCAAAAATAGTAAATGCTAAAACCCCAATGCTGTAGTTTGTAAACTCGTTTAGACCAGCTAAAGTCACCGTTTGTCTATTATTCTGTTCCTCGTTAGTAATATTGAGGATCTTGGCGACCAGGTGACCATTTGGTAATGCTTGATAACTCACGATGTATCCTCTGATAATTCCATTTCGATCATCAGCAACGACAGGATCCCATGAGACGGAGATACTTCTAGAGGATGTAACACTAACTGTAACAGCATGTGGTGCATTACTTGGTTCTAAACACAAAATCATGAAATTACAAAGTACATCTAACATTGAATATATCGACGACACTTTTTAACTCTAAACTTTCAATCTATCATGTTATTGCAATTTCAGGAGTTAAAAAATGATGTTTAAGAGAACTATCTTTACAAGTTTCGAAGAACAGTTTCCAAACGAATGCGTCCGCATTGAAAAATAAACAAATAAAAGAATGAAAAATAACTCAGTAATTTAACAAAGAACAAAAAACAAAACCCTCGAAGCAAACTAGAACGGAAGGAATATTGCCAACAACATATATATACAACAACATATATGCCTTTCGCTATCTGTTACATTAAGACTTTGCACCAAATATGAGAACATCAAAAATAAAATAGAAAGGCTGGACAAATATAAAACACTCAGTATCCCAAAGTACTGTTTTTGCGTCCAATATGATTTAATTAAATGCAAGAACAAACACAGTAAAAGAAACAATTACAGCACAGATGCTGGCATAAAACTTACTGTCTTCCAGTGTCTCCACAACCTGGCCAACACTTGCCGGTCCATTTCCAAAAACAGTAAATGCTAACACCCCAATGCTGTAGTTTGTGAACTCATTCAGATTACCTAAAGTCACGGTTTGTCTTTTATTCTGTTGCTCTTTAGTGATTTTGAAGATCTTCGTAGCAATGTCACCATTTGGTAAGGCTTGATAATTTACTTTATATCCTTTGACAATTCCATTTCTATCATCAGCAATGACAGGATCCCAGGAGACGGAGATACTTCTAGAAGATGTAACACTAACTGTAACAGCTTGTGGTGCACCGGTCGGCTCTAAAGGCAAAATCACGAGGGTAAAAAGTACATCTAAGATTACACATTTCAGCAACATTTTCTAAGTGTACACTCTCACTTATTTTAGTCCATGGGCCACAGTAGGGTTCTCGGTACCATTCTGGAGGAGAAAATGTGACTGTGATCTGACTAAAGGTTATGTCAAAGACTTTACAAATTCATTTGATAGCCAATACCTATTTTGTTGATCATGGCAAATAGATCAGTACATGAAACATTGAACAGCATTTCAAAACAATGTTTTCAAACCATTAAGTAAAACTCGTAAGGTATCATGGGTACGTTCCAAGATAGGGAAGTGCTTCACAGTTCTAGTCGATTCGTAACCTTACCGTTTTAGGACGAATTCAAAAGACATAGTTGAGAAACAAAAAACATAACGATAAAGACTTAATGCAGAAACCTGTATTTTGTCGGCGAAAGCACTAGAAAGCAAATAGTTGGCGATCGAATATTATCAAGATCACAACGACTGATAAGAACAGACCAAACTAAACAGCCTCTTTGTGAAATTTGTATCAGTCACTGCTCGGATGATGGAGATTATTTACTATCATTATTACAATTATTATTATTCCGGAGAGTGCTAAGGAAGGAGAAATTCATCCAGTCAGCCATAGCAGTAAATACTGTAGCCTTTAAAACAATAAAGCGAGAATTGGAGAAAACTTCTCAAAAAATGGAAAACGCCGAAGAGATTCGAGGGTGTAATTTATGAAGTGGAGAACAAAGGTCTCGTTGAGAAGGGCTTAAAACGAGAAGAAATCATGATGAAAAAGGCTGCTATTCCTACGGATGATAGCAGAGTTATTGGCCGTTCCTCTCGTGATTAGCTAATGGCTGATTCTTAGCATCAAGGCCAGAGGTGTCTACTAATGAAAGTCCCACAAAGCATAGCGAGCGATATCATGTCAGTATTTCGTGGTTTGAAGAAGCATTTTCGCGAAGGTCTTCGTTTTGTACTTTGATCCCAACGTTTTCTACAAACAAGGACTCTACCGATAACGTGCATTTCAACGCCTCACAAAGTATGGTGCGCGATATTTCGGTTATGGGTCTTTGGTCTTCGGTCTTCGGTTGAGTTCGGTCTTCGGTTCATGATACTCCCACCAGTGCTATCAAGATTATGACAGCCCAGACAAAGTAAACATGTACTCAAGACCGAGGTCATAGTTTTTCACCATATGAACCGACCTTTAGCCGGTAAATAACATTTTTTTTTAACTTTACGAAATTCTTTCCGAAAGAACCTGAGTGATTTAGGTTTGTAACCACGACAAGATCTTCCATAAACTGAACAATTTTCGAGCGAGTAAATGGTCGTTAAAATAGAGGTGATACAAATTAAAGAGAGATGCCTCATCAAAACATTTTCATTTGCGTAAGGATAAAGGTGATTTAAAAGGCTTCCAAAAAAACTTTGAAATATTATTTTTACAAGTATTTGTCACAATCTGACACCTGTCTATTAGAGAGCACGTAAGAAAAAAGAAAAAAGCGCAAGAACATTTGAAAAACAACGGAACTAGTTTGGCAAGGACTGACACGACAATGTTTTCTTCAAAAACATTTAATGATCTAACGGGAAGTATTATCCACTCTCATCGACGATTAATTCATGTACGAAGATTTACCTCTGTTCATTAAGTAAACGGCGAGGAAAGTAATTGTGAGTAAATTCAAATCTTTTATTTCGAAGTTGTGAGAGTTTGCTCGTTTGTTTGCTGCAATGACGATGTAAATCTGGTCTTGCCTCCACAAAAACTAAATTCGAATGACACACTCCAACGAGACACAAGGGGATTTAATGCGGCTCTCTCTCGATAAATTCCTTCAGTTTCTGTTTTGCAATTTACGGTACAAATGTCCAAATTGAACGGACTCAGAAAGACTCACCGAGAGCGTATATTCGTCGTAGAATTTCTAGCTCTCTCACTACGAACAAATTGTTTGAGAAAATTCAGGTATTAAATGAATGAGATTTCCATCGTTCAGTTTAACTGTAACCAAATACCTCACGTTTTAACTTTCTAGGCACTTTTTGTGAAAGATTAAAATCAATTGCAGACAGTTTTTAGGCCGCTTGTCAACCAACGTAATGACACTATTGCTTATACAAATAGTTAAATTCATTCTGAAAGCAATATTTTTCTGTCACCCAAAGTGATTTGAGAGAGAGAAAAGAGAGAATTCATAAGTTATTTATCGGCTTGAGGTAGTGACCGACGTGTTTGCTTAAAAATACTGCCCAGCCGGAAAAACGAGATATATTTATGAAAAATGGCAACGAAATTTTGGATGAACTCGACGATTCACGAAAGCGTTACCGTGGCCAGTGGGCAGAGATAGGAAAATACTGACCGGATAAAGAACCAATCAGATGGCAGGATTCGTTACCGTACCCTCTAAAAAAAAATAAATATATGTTATTTGCCGGCTGGGAGGTCCGTATGGTGAAAAACTGTGACCGAGGTCTTGAAAATGCTGCCCGAGGCCGTAGGCCGAGGGCAGCATTTTCAAGGCCGAGGTCACAGTTTTTCACCATACGGACCGACCCTTAACCGGTAAATAACATATTTATTTTTTTTAAACTTAACGGGCTATAAATACGGCAAGATCTTCCATAAACTGAACAATTTTTGAGCGAGTGAATGGTAGTTAAAGTAAAGGTGATACAAATTAAAGAGAGATGCTTCACTGAGACATTTTCACTTGCGTAATGATAAAGTTGATTTAAAAGGCTTCCAAACAAAGTTTGAAACATTATTTTTACAAGTATCTGTCACAATTTGACACCTGTCAATTAGAGAGCGCGTAAGAAAAAAAAGCGCAAGAAGATTTGAAAAACAACGGAACTAGTTTGGCAAGGACTGTCACAACAATGTTTTCTTCAAAAACAACCAATGATATAACGGAAAGTGTTATTCACTCTCATTGACGATTCATTCATGTACGAAGATTTACCTCTGTTCATTAAGTAAACGGCCAGGAACGTAATTGTGAGTAAATTCAAATTTTTTATTTTGAAGTTGTGAGAGTTTGCTCGTTTGTTTGCTGCAACGGCGTGTGTAAATCTGGTCTTTCCTCCACAAAGACTAAATGTTTTCGAAGAACGGCATACTACAACGAGACACATGGGGATTTAATGCGGCCTTTTCTCAATAAATTCCTTCAGTTTCTGTCCTGCAATTTATGGTCCAAATGTCCAAATTGAAGGGACTTGGAAAGACTCACCGAGAGCGTATATTTATTGTCGAACTGAAATTGAAACTTCGCTCGCTCTTTCACTACGAACAAATTATTTGAGAAAATTCAGATATGAAATGAATGAAACTTCCTTTGTTCAGTTTACCTGTAACCAAATACCTCACGTTTTAACTTTCTAGGTACTTTTTGTGAACGATTAAAATCAATTGCAGACGGTTTTTAGGCCGCTTGTCAACCAACGTAATGACACTATTGCTTATACAAATTAATTCTGAAACCAATATTTTTTTGTCACCCAAAGTGATTTGAGAGAGAGAAAAGAGAGGATTCATAAGTCGGCTTGAGGTAGTGACCGATGTGTTTGCATAAAAATATTGCCCAGCCGGCAAAACGAGGTATATTTATGAAAAATGGCAACGAAAGTTGAGATGTACTCGGCGACTCACGAAAGCGTTACCGTGGCCCGTGGGCAGAGATAGGAAAATACTGACTGGGTAAAGAACCAATCAGATTGCAAGATTCGTTACCGTGCCCTCTAAAAAAAAATAAAACCAATTATTTCACATGATACCGAATTGCAAAGCTATGACAGATACATTAGAAAATCCTACGCTAGTCAAGATGGTTGATCTGAGAGTGAAACTAAAGTGTTACGTTTGATCATACATCCGGTAATCAGTAGCAGCGACTGAAAGATTCAAATCAACAAAGTAACATTTTTTAAGTTGGAAACGGTATTTGGTGACTCTTTGTAATTTCAAGATCTCCTTTATGATAATTTTTTTTTTCTACCCAAAAATTTTTCAAAGGCTCAACTGGCCACTGAGGCAATAACATTCCGGCGTTTCGCTAAAGACCAGTTCGCTAACGGTTTAGGTGGTTCCGCTAACGTTTCAGGTCATTTGGCCGACGTATCAAAGATCATTTCGGTAACGTCATAGGCAATTTCACTAACGTCTCTTTCCAGTTTTGTTTTCTTCGAAATAGCGACAGTTGAAATATTGTACCGTAATTAACTGTGTAAGATCGGCCAAGAATGGACTGTGATTGACTTGCTGAAGTTGTGTTACATCTACTTTGTCGATGTATCGATTCACCTTAATTTTTTTTTCTTTTTTTATCGCCTTGTATCAAATCGGCTTTCAGTTTCTAGTGAAACGATCTAACTTCCTTACGGCCTTTTCGGTCGATTAGAATTAAGTGGATCAAGTTCTGCCTGCGGGATCATTAAATGTTTCGTAAGACGTAACCGAAAAGATCGATGAGAGTAGACGTGAGCCAACTCTCCTGAGAGACTGCGAAACGACCTAAGATCATAGCGAGCTGGTCGTTATTGAAAGGACATGTAGGGAAAACAACCGCCTACTTAAAGAGGTAGTAATATTGTCACGATCTTAGCAATTAGACAATTATTAAAGGAATACTCCATCCGAAAACAAGGAAATTTAGCTATAGCAAGCAGGCCTGCACGCTATGATGCAGTTATTTCAAAATAGCTCTAAAATATCATGGCCACCAAAACCTGTTAAACTATACGATAGTGTAATCAATATTCTAGGAAAAACTAAATGCTTTTCCCTTAACAGTCTCCTAGCTGGCAACACATTAATCGTGCTGCGAAGGAGGAGGAAGAGCGAATGTCCGATGATGAATATTCCGAGACATGACGAAAATGGCGACCTCGGAAGATGAAAAAAACCAACAAAGAATTTTCTGTTAGCAATATGGTTGAGACAATTATGAAATCTTTATTTCTCCATTTGAATTGGGTGTTCTTATTCAGGCAAATTGATAACCTTTAAGTTCTCTGATTTTTGGAATATTTCGTTTCAGTTGTGTCCTTCTCAAAATTAATGGACTTTTGAAGATTGATTATTAAGTAATTTCACTTAAAACGTACAATACTTTATATTTTCAAACAATTAATTTCGCTTTATTACGTGTTAGAGTAATCGTTTCCTAATATCCAACATGACGGATTCAAGATGGCGTTTGGATATTAATAAAGATGGGCTGTCTTTGTAACGATGGCATCTAACCTTACTATTGGCTGTGAATCTGTTACTATTTTCTACTTCCATTTGGAAAATATTTTGCGAGATCGAACGATAAACAAAAACATTTCCAAATTTTATACTTTTACTAAGTATATCGTAGCGCTGTCATGGGAAAAAAATCGTTAAAAATCAAATAAATTTTTATTTTTTTATTTCCTGTAAATTCTGAAGAAACAAGTGACATCAATCGGTAATGTAATAATACCTGTTCAGCTACTTATTAGGCACTGCTATCATACATTACATTAAACTAGAATAATTGCAATTTTCAAAAACGCATGGTAGCATTACTCCCCCCGAGAGGTACCGAAAGGTCATTTTTGGGGGTCCTGGCCCATGGCCATAATATGTTATTTTAATTTGAGGAATTTTTTGCTGGCTGTTACATTACAGTTTTGCAAGAAATGCAAAGGGATTCAAAACTAACAAAAACAAAAAAACAAAAGGAAACTATAAAACACTCAGTATCACAAGGCACTGTTTATGTGTGCACTAGAAAAACTAAAAACGCTTTTAAAGAAAACAACCTTTGAAAGGAAAATTTACAGTGCTGCCGATATGATTCTATTAAAAGTAGCAACAAACACAACAAAAGTAACTATAACAGCATAGATGTTGAAATAAAACTTACTGTCTTCCAGTGTCTCCACAACCTGGCCAACACTTGCCGGTCCATTTCCAAGAAGAGTAAATGCTAACACTCCAATGCTGTAGTTTGTAAACTCATTCAGATTATCTAAAGTCACTGTTTCTCTTTTATTCTGTTGCTCTTTAGTGATATTGAGGAACTTAGTGACCGCGTAAGTATTTGGTAGGGCGTGATAATTTACTCTATATCCTTTAATAATTCCATTTCTATCTTCAGCAATGACAGGATGCCATGAAACGGAGATACTTCTAGAAGATGTAACACCAACTGTAACAGCTTGTGGTGCACCACTCGGTTCTAGAGGCAAAATCGTGAAGTTACAGAGTACATCTACGATTAAACATATCAGCAACATTTTTTAAGTCAACACTTTCACTCTTACATGTTACTGTAATTTGAGGAATTTAAAAATGACGTTTGAGGAACCATGTTTTCAAGTTCCAAGAAGATGTGAAAACAAACGTGCCAAAAGAAAACGTCTGCAATAAGAAAAAAACTCCCTAAAGCAAACCAGCATGGAAGGAACATTGGCTACTGACCCCTGGTACAAAAAAAACTTTTGTATGGATAGTAACAAGATCAGAAGTAAATCACAACAACAAAATTAACAAAAAGCCGGAATAGAAAAAATCGACTATATATTTAAAAGATGTTGCCTTTGGTGGGCCCCCGAGTTTGACAGGTAAAATCATGATGTTAAAAAGGACATCTGAATTTCAGCAACGTTTATAAAACCTTAATTCGTCGATCTTGCACGTCATCACGGAGGCTTGTATGACCAAAAGTAAAACTGTCGCAAAAGCTGTGAACGAGCATTTGGCAAAAGAAACCTTCCACTGATTAGAAAATCCCCTGAAAGCAATCTACTGTCAAGAGGACAAGTGCCTTTCAATTGCTTAGGGTTAGGAAGAATTATTAGAAAATCAAAACTAAAAAAATTTGAAGAATAAAAAACTGGACAATATAAAACACTCAGTATTACAAAGTACTGTTTCTGCGTCCATAGGACAAACAAAAAACGCTTTTTTATAAAAAAAAGAAACCTTTCATAAGAAAATTGACAATGTTGCCGATATAACGCGATTAAAGGCTCCAACAAACACAAAGTAAAAATAATAGCGCAGTTGCTGGCATAAAACTTACTGTCTGCCAGTGTCTCTACAACCTGGCTAACACTTACTGGTCCATTTCCAAAAACAGTAAATGCTAATACCCCGATGCTGTAGTTTGTAAACTCATTCAGGTTACTTAAAGTCACTGTTTGTCTATTATTCTGTTCCTCATTAGTGATATTGAGGATCTTAGCAACGATGTAACCATTTGGTAAGGCTTGGTAATTCACGATGTATCCTTTGATAATTCCATTTCGATCATCAGCAGTGACAGGATCCCAGGAGACGAAGATACTTTTAGAAGATGTAGCACTAACTGTAACAGCTTGTGGTGTACTACGCGGTTCTAAAGGCAAAATCAGGAGTGCATGACCAAAAGTTAAATTGTCACAAAATCTGTGAACGACCATTTGGCAAATGAAAACTATAATATACTTCATATACTTGAATGATTCCATTTCGACTATCGGCGGGGACATAACCCCAGGATACATTGATACTTGTACATGTTACCTCGTTAATTGTGACTAGTTGTGGTGGCTCACTAGGCTCTTAAAGCTAAAGGAAACTATCATAAGGCCCTGTGCTTTTCATGGCTAACAAACTGAGGAGAGAACGGCTGAAAATCTTTTCAAATTTCTGAGTATACCTTTATTCATACCATCATCAGAGTGTCTTTACAGCAAATGTAATTGTCATCGTAACCATGAAGGAAACAAAAGGCTGCAAGCAGTTTTGGTTGTATAACTAATAAAAATTGCCCGAAATTACACAAAAATTGACAGTATTCATAACAAAATGAATAACAATATAGATTGATTAAAAAAAAAGTAACGTAACACTCACTATGCTGGTCGGTAGTCTTTCTCACCGAAGCACTTAAATGACTGGCACCTTTACTGTTAAACGCCTGCATGGCAAACTCGTATGAAGTGTGTTCATTTAGTGGTCCCACCAACAACGATGTCAATTCGGCTCTATCAACAGTTTTATTAATCCAGAGAGGAGTGCTGTTAAGCCGGTGCAAAACGTAATAGCCCAAGACTGCACCTCTGGCGATGTCTTTACTCAGCATCTGGGTTGTAAAGTTAATAAAGCTTTAATATGATGACCACGACTAGTTTTTACGCGCTACGTGTACATACATTACAGTGCGTCCAAATATTGTAATGCACTGTCATAACAATTGCACGTACTCAAATAATTTTATCTCTCTTTTTCCTTTATATAAACACATTCCCCGTTTTTTTTTTTCTTAAAAGTCTTTGGTAGATCTCGGACGACGTCAATATGTAATTAGAAGAAAAACGTGACACATGAGCCACAGACAGGTATTAATGATATTCTTGCTAGGTTTATTGCATCACGATCTGCATCCATGTGCAGACCGGGTGTCTTTCCGCTTTGATTTATGACACACGCGAGCTATGAATGGAGATTCCACAACTTACAATTCGAACCGAGAAAAGGAGGTTATTAAGATATTTATTGTATCTCTGTGTTCAAATAGAGGGGAAAGATTTCAATTCAAACAAACTTTTGCATTAAGCGGGCCGTACACATGCGTTGTTCACCAAACGTGAGGTCAAGATGGCTTGACTTTGGCCAAAAGAACGAGGGTAATATCTAGCCATCTTGACCAAACAAACTAGGTCAATGATTTATCGTTCAGCAAAAGATTTCGCTTCAATAAGAATTAAGATTGCCTTGTTTCGAGAACCGGATAAGAAAGCCAACTTTATTTGTAGTTAAATAATGATAAGACTCTTTCATGTCTTCTTTGTTTTCACTGTCTTCTGCTGGTTTTTGCGACTCCGTCGCCAAAATTTTCCAAAAGTTACGATCTTTACAATCTTTCACGGATTCTTTTTTCTTTCGTGGGATCAAAACAAATAATCCTGAGTGGGCGAGATGGGCCCACCTTGCGCCCGCTGTGAGCCAATCAGGACACAGGATAAGCTTTATATTGCTCACAGGCACAGCTGGGTATATGATGAAATGAAATATGGCCCGCTAAGTGATGCACAACGACACGGAATCTAAACAAGGGGGTAAAAATAATGTCGTTGATGACGTCACCTACAGGTAAGTGACTGTCCCAAGTTAATTAACCCTTTAACTCCCACAAGTGACCAAGAGAGAATTTCTTCTTACAATATCAATACAATATCAAGCAGACAGGTGATGAGAATAAAGAAAAATATCAATTAGGGTATTACAAGTTGATTCAATATCAATTTCTCCAAACTAACATTACAAGAACTGTATGGACGATAGTAAGGAGAATTACTAATGAGATCTTGGAAGTTAAAGGGTCAGGAGCACAGTCGTCTGTATGCTTTTTTGTCCGCGCAATTTCAAAGAACCAAGCAAAGTATGCGTGCATGGTTGTCGGATAATCAGCAAAGAATTCTAAATCCAAACTTTTCGTCTATCAAGTGCACTTTCGTCTATGTGCAATCATGTTAAGAGTTTCCGTTGTTTTATTGCTTGACACGCATGTAATACTCCAACACAGATTATTAAATGGTGTATGTACTTTACATGCAGAGTTACGAAGCAATCAAAGAGAACATTAAGTGTTGAACATATGATATTCAATATTCTACTCATCAAAATAGGTATGTGAACAAGTAACTCAGGTTAATGAAAAACGCCAAAGGGGAAATCAGTATGAGTTGTCAATGCTGTAGTCATAGAAACATTCGTTTGAGGTTACATGCAATATCTGGTAATTACCTGCCAGGAAACATTCACAGCAGTTGAGTTTAGAACAGTCACAACAAAATTTGGAGCCTTGCTCGGCACTGCAAGAAGGAATCAAATAATTTTTTTTCCTTTAATGTGTCAAAATGTGACAAACAACGATTACAGCTCAAAAATAATGTTTGAACAGGTGTTAAATGAACTCCTAAGGAACTCCATTTGATCTTCCTTAAGAGAGTCACATATAGCCTAATACACAGCAGGTGGTGATTAACAAAACAGCAACACGATTTGTTCTTTCAAAACAGACATAACAGTATTTAATATTTCTTTAAATCAGGTAACTTCAGGAGAGAAACAGCTAACATCAAACGATTACCAGAAGTTTACAGTGTATGTCCCGATCCCCTGTCATGTTCCTGTGGTGCATTTGTGGCTTTTCTTCATAACTCTTTTCATACATTGCAAAAAACTGCATAGAGCGAGCAGCATACCTTCTTCATCCGTGGTAACATTCAGAATAGGGCTGCTGCTACTTCTGCCAATTTTGCTTCTAGCAAACACTCTGATATTATATGTTGTCCAAGGAAGAAGACCTGTAAGAGAAGCAGTTGTGGAGAGACTGGAAACCACACATGCACTGCTTGAGAGGGATCCTTGACAAACAACATCCTTTAATATCTGATCATGTTGACTGATCTTCACTATGTAGTTTTTAATGGCACAATTTCCATCAAAACCAGCCGTCCAGGAGATATTTATAACTCGTGAGCCCTTTGTGTCGACAGTAATGTTCTGTGGTGGGTCTGGAACAACTAGGGAATTAAACAACCTCTAAATAAACACTAAAATTTCATTTGGAAGTTTATCCATCCTTACCGAAAGAGGTAAACCAGATCGATCAACATATTTTAAAATATTTCACATTGCACAGGTTCTTCGTTAATAAAACGTGAATAATAAGCTCATCTCTTTTGATTATTTCGATTAACACTTTGCTAGTTCACGGATACCCAATCATACTCCTGGATGAAGAGAGGTTCAGGTCTTATTTATATTATTCATAATTTTTTTCTTTCAAAATGGGATTAAATCACCTACTTACTAAATATCAAAGTTCGAAAAGCAAATCATTGAATTTTGAAATTTTGAACAAGCTGTCCTCTTTTCTGCTGTTTTTGATTTTCTTTTGTTTTTTGTTTTTTTTTTTCTTTCGGGAAAACCATTTCATCAGGTTAGGTTGAGCTTCTACCATTACAACCACCACTACCTTCACCACAACCACCACTATCACTACTGCCACAACTACTACGACCACTACTACAATTACCACTACTAGCACTACCCCTACTTCTTTTACCACTACTACTACTATCACTACAACTACTACTACTACTACTACTACTACCGATACTATTACCACCGCTGCTTTTACGACCACTACTACCACCATTTCTGACTACTACCACTACCACCACCAAAATGGTCCGAAAGCTGTTACTTATAAGATATCCATTCTTGTACCATGATATCGTCGGAACTGGATTTCCTTTAGCGTTACAATACAACGTTACGTTTTGACCTTTTCCCGTTGTGATATTGTGAGGATGAGTTACGATCTCAGGTTTATCTGTGGATAAATACAGTATTTGTGCAAGCTTGTCACAAAAAAAATTATAATTTTCTTGTTCGTGTAATAATTATTGTTTTCCAAATGTATTTAACAGATCTCTCCTTGTCTGTTTTTTAACTCACTGCCGATAATTAAAAAAGAAAAAAAAAATATATATATATATATATATATATATATATATATACACATACGTTTTACTAATATACCCACAATTGTGATCAGTGTCGTGTCCTGAGTGCTGTTTAAAATATTCGTCACTCTACAGGTGTAATTTCCCCCATCCTTTAGGGAAGCTGCAGTGATTGTCAACTGTATTTGACTCTTACTGAAAGATGAAATTGTCACTCTTGAATCACTAATCAGCCTTGAAGTATTTCCAGAAATCGCAGTTCCGTTTTTTATCCACTGCACTTCAGACACTGGTGGGAACGCGTCATACCGACATATCAGCCGGATATCGCTGCCTTTGGCCACATATTGCTCATGATTGCCATCAATTGTAACCTCGGGTTCAACTGAAAAGTAAACAGCGTCGGCGTTAGAGCTAATAAATAATTCGAACATGCAGTATGCCATTGTTGCTTTGTAGTTTTGTTGATGTCGACATACTTTTAACTCTTTGACAAACAAATGATCACCAGTCGGCGGCCCATGAATTTCACAATTAAGCAGGTATTGGACAAAGTAACAAACAAAATGAAATCAAACTGATACAATCTGTGATGAAATAAATAGAAAACAATCTTTGAGGAAAGATCACAGCTGCACTACCCATTTCGGCATCAAGAGTGAGCATCCAAAGGTAAATTGTTTCTCTGGTTAAAATTAATGACCCTTTCATCCAATTTCCGAGAACGGAAGAGCAGAGATATGACTGCTTTATAAGGTTTCAGGATGTAAATGCAACTTATGAGATTAGAAATACAGTATGACAAGTAAGACTTGGAAATAGAAGAGTCTGACACATACACAGAACATCCACTCTGGAATTTAAGGTATCATTTCCAACTCTGTTTCTCGCCACACATCGGTATTTACCGCTGTCCGTTCTGCTTATATTCGTTATTGTCAACCGCTTATTGCCTTGTGAAAAGTTGATCCTAGAATTGCTGTTTATGGGAGATCCATCTTTCACCCAGGATATTGATGGTTCTGGATTTCCAGTGGCGTTACAAGAGAGCGTTATCATCTCTCCCTGCATGAGAGTTTTCCTTTCCGGATGGATGGTGATTAAGGGAAGCTCTGTATGAAAAAGCAGCAGAAATTGCTTAATGTGATACTTAGCATCTCTTCTAATTGTGACGTTTGTATTTTCAACCAAGGGATTAACAGAAATAGAATACGCTAGCAGCTATAACTTGTAACAGTTCACTGAATAGAACAAACTCGAGGGTGACACCTTATTCGCCTTTGATTGACTATTTTTTGTCGTTAGAGGGACTAATTCCATCCTGAAGATTGAGTTAATTTTTTCTGATTGTGGATTGATTCTGTTGTAACGTCACATGGGCTACAGTTCACGCTCTAACGAGGCTCCCCTCTCGGGAGGGAGGGAATTGAGTAGCCCTTCTATGCCTTCTTAGAGCGCTTGCGGCAAATGAGATTCCTACTGTTCCATAAATTTAAATTGCTAATGTCCAAAAGCAAGACAAACGCAGTTGTAAAGTGCTTTGTAACATTCAGTACCTTGGCTTATGACTGACGTCTTTTGGGATGAGTTACCAACAGCATTAATAACAAGGCAGGTGTAGTTTCCAGCATCGTGAGAGGTACTTTGATTTATAAGTAACTGTATTTGACTTTCATTGTAGAGTGAAACAGTAAGGCGGGACTCGTTGACCAACAGACTAGTATTTCTTGCAATCATATCTCCTTCTTTTATCCACTGCACTTCAGACACGGATGGCACAGCATCGTACTTGCATAGGAGTTTCTTCACTTTACCAACAATTGCAAACTGTTGTGGACCACCAATCACTGTGACTCCAGGTATATCTACATTTGCAAAACGAAGCATAAATTTCATATATAACTAATAAATATCTTATATTTTTAAGAATCATTAATTCAGTTCCGCACCGTTTTGGCACTGATAATGAAATAAGAATCTTTCCGCCTATTAAGGCCCATTAGGCAACTTGTCCTACGCCTTTCAAACCAGTGTCAATTAAGGAGCATAATTATCTATAGCTTAGTCATCTCGACCCTATAGTTGGTTGTCCCTCAGACTTTAAAGATAACGAGACTCTGATGGGTGTTCAAAAATATGTGATCTAATGTTTGTATATAAGTTAAAGGATTAAAGAGGACGCATCGATTCTCTGTGACTCTGAGTTTCGCGCCTAAGCGCTCGTCAGGCAGAAAAAACTTTTAAGGTAAACTTTTAAAGGTAAACTTTTAAAGGTAAACTTGTAAACTTTTAAGGCCAAGTGAGACTTTTGCTTGGAAAGCAAGATGAACCATCTCAGTTTCACAAGAAAAACTTCAGGTTTCATTGATTAAAAATGCTCATTACTTACAATGCACTTCCAAGGTAGTGCCACTGGACGTAACATTTCCAGGACTGTTTTCTGCGACACATCGGTACACTGCACTGTCTGTTCTGCTCACATTCTTGATAGTGAGATGCTTTCCTTCGTAAGAAAAATAAATTCTGGAACTGTTATTAGTGTCCAAGGAAAACCCATTTGTGGTCCATGATATTGTCGGTATTGGATTTCCAGTGGCGTTGCAAAATAAAATCATTTTGTCTCCTTCGGTTCTCTGAATCATTCGTGGAAGAGGGCTGATCTCGGGTTTATCTACAGTCGTTAAAATAAGACAAGGAAAATCATCAACAGATCATATTATAGAAAAGAAAGTACCATTTTCAGTTGCCTCGAAAAGAGGTAGATCTGTCCCTTAGAAGTCGAAGCAGCCCAATTGGGGAACAAAATTTGAAACGGTGGAGACTGCGAGTCATAGATTGATCTAAAATGTGTTCAGTTCAAATCACGAGCAGATGACGTTATGATACCTTAAGCTTAAGTAATAAAATAAAGATTGTAACTAGTACATGGACATAACGCACCTATCAAATGAACAAGTTGTTCATTGATTAAACATATAGCAGTGCCAATCAATCACATTTTGATTGGGATTCTAACCCTTAAACTCCTAAGAGAGACTAGCATCTAATTTATCCTTTAAATAGCACCCCTGAATCGAACATTAAGGTCATGATATGAAAAGAAATGATCACCAACTAACGAAGCTTTTGATTGTTATACAGATTCTCCTTGTAAGCAGCTTAGAAAATGTATAAAGAACAGTATGGAAAATATGAATACTGATACAAGGGTGTAGAGGGTTAATTGAGTGGATAAAATGTAAAATGCGCCAAAGACTGAAGGTTTCCCTAAGGCTCTCAAATGTGATAATGTTTAAGAGCGTGTCCACGAGAGCACCGTGCAATCGTACTACATGCCATCTCACCGGTTTCAGTGAAACTTTGCCAGTTTAAAGGGTCTACCCCAAAAATCAAAAAGACAAACTGGTTTCTGTTTTAATCGCTTCAAAATAAGTAAAATGTATGAAGCTCTCACTGCGATACTATTTAACCATTTACTCTGAGAGTTTGCACAAATATTATTACATCCTTAGTTAATGTCCGCCGCAAGTATCAGTCAATTTGATTGTCGGCTTTTCAATCAACAGAGGCAAATATACGACTGTGTTTTTAGACTTTTCGATTCACCCAAATATTTAACAACTTTGAGGTCATCTCCCGTTGACTGAAAGCTACAAAGCTAATCTTAATTACCCTTTATAACCCATTATTTCATCTCTGAAAATCATCAAAAAAATATTTGGGCACTATCGTATTTTTGTCTTGGATGCCTTTTAAAATCTGCGACTGTGACAAGTTTCTCTCAACTACACCTGTCACGCAATTCTTGCTCTAGGCGGTTACTTGACCGAATAAACCTACATTTTTTTATACAAGATGATTGATCAAGAAAGGTGAAAAATGTGAAAACTTTCGAGATTTTTTGTAGGAATGGGAAATTTAACGTTTAGAGAGATGCATGTAGGCGACAAATCGAAGAGAAAATCGTAGCGTTTCTTTCTTCAGTTGTTTATTACTTTGGAGATTTGCTAAAATCAGCAGATATGGCTTTTGTACGGCACAAAACATTCATTAGTCTATAATTTGATCGTTTATCATCATCATCGCTCATCTTAGGAGATTTTAAAAGACTCTCCGTAGGAATTATTCAAGCGCGTTGTTCATGCTGTCTGCTAGATAACAATTTCAGAATAATCTGCAGATTTCTATGATTATTTGCCTACTTCGATCGTAAAATATCTGCATTTTTTTTTCAAGCATTCTATAACTACACAGAAATCTACATCTTTCTAGATCGAGTGTTGCCGGCGTTTAATTGTGTGACTTGTAAGATTTATTAAGAATGAGCCAGCAGTAATTTGACCAGTAGGCTTCCTGCAAATCTCCCTTGATGAAATCCCAAGACATAATCAGTTTTTTCGAGAGTAAAGACAATAAATATGAAAGAAAAGAAATGAAATCGTGGCCTTCGTAATCTCCAAATAGGCCAATACGCGTTAGAATAAGCTTCCTCTCGGACAAAACGCATGTTTGGGATACATCGAAGTCTCTAAAATGTTTTTTTTTTAAGCTGTATACCCACGAATTTAGAGGTATGAGCTCTTGCCGTCCCTGGCCAGCGCGAGAAAAATTTGATTCTACAGTTAGTTGCAAATTAACAAGACAACTGCACCATCTTGACTCTATAAATTCGAGTGTTAGGTTGAATTGAGGGCTTTTTAGACACTCGATTTCTTATATGCATCACTATGAAGACGTAATACAACTGATACACCTACACTACATAGGATTAACAATGTAAGTGTAAACTCTTTAAGAGTTTCAGAGACGTTTCAGAGGTGTCTATCTTCGGCTGTCACAGAAAATTGACCCCCACTTAAATTTACTGGGGAAAATGAACTTACCAACTCCTTGGTGAAAAAAATTGGAATTCATTTGACCGATACGCCGGTGGTTTCAATTTTGCTTTTTCCTCGGGCTGCTATAAAGCAGTTCATAAATTGACCAATGAATAGAATGTTTTGAAATACCGTTCGGAATTTGCCTTTTTTTTCCTGCATGCAAATCAAGGGTGAACCAAGTTTTTAAAACATTTGACAAGAATTTCATGGGGTTTAACTCGATTATTTTCGTCGGCCAGCGCTGCGTGAATTAACAAATATCAGGGGGTGTCAAAGACGCGCCAAGCTAAGCGACATTCGCCCTCCAGTAAAATAATTTTCCAAAGAATAAATGTGGCGAGCGTGAGGAAACGCACATTTTTTTCATTATTGTGATCAAAGTCCAATGATGTACCTAAATTGGTACTTAAGGTATCAAACCGTTGATTATGACAGGGTGAGCTTAATTTTTCTTCCGAGGTCGACGTTACTTCATTAAAAGGGTTTTTGACGGAACAAACTATTGAGCATCACTGCACGAACTGAGAAAGTAAAAACTTGTATTTATCTTCCACGCGTTTCGTCTGACAATAGTAGACTTTATCAAGGATTTTTCAAGTAGGGTAAATAAGCTTACTCATATACAAATAGTAAATAATTTGTCTCTTTACTATCGAAGCCAGTTGATAGAATTCGCCAGGTGTGCCTTCGGTGTTATACATGCGTGACATTTTCCGGACGTTACACGCTCGAGTACGTGATCCGTTTGAGGGTCACAGATTCAGTGTAAATATTTGACCCCTTGACATCACGCAATGTCTCTACTTTACAGAGGTCTTAGCACGTTTCATCACATGGATTTGCCATCTGCGGCTAGAAGGCTAAAAGCGAATTTCTCAGGCGTAATTGCCTTTGATTTCTCAATTGATGTTGTCGCAAACACAGTTTTTGTGAGTCACGAGGACCTAGTTTCATATTCTAATGGAAATAAATAGCAAATAAAAATACATTCTCTTGAAAAATAAAGTTATAAATAACGGGGGTTCTCGGAAACAAATAGTGATAGAAAAGGATTTCAGTTCTGATCAATATTGACTTTTCATAGCCTACTTCCGAATCTGAGGGAACGCTTTGAGGGAATAAAAAAACATAAATGTGTGATAATGAAAGGAAGAGAATAAAAATACAAATAAAGAAAAAGGAGAAAACATAGGAACCTGTGTTGCAGCGTGCAGATATCTTTCGAGCCAGACCTACACACCTAAGCCCGACACCACCCAGAGAAACTCGAAAGAGTGCTATATATCTCCTGTTTTAGTTTCCTTACTGTAAACTTGCGATGATGATAATAGATAAGCAAATTACAGGCTAATTAATATTTTGTTCTGTACAAAAGCCCTATTTCCTGATTTTAACAAATCTCCAAAGTAATAAACGACTGAAGAAAGAAACGCTACGATTTTCTCTTCGATTTTTCGCCTACATGCATCTCTCTAAACGTGAAATTTTTCATTCCTACAAAAAATCTCGAAAGTTTTTCACATTTTTCACCTTTCTTGATCAATCTTCTTGTATAAAGAGCTACAAAATGTAGGTTTATTTAGTCAAGTAACCGCCTAGAGCAAGAATTGCGTGACAAGTGTAGTGGAGAGAAACTTGTCACAGTCACAGATTTTAAAAGGCATCCAAGACAAAAATACGATAGTGCCCAAATATTTTTTTGATGATTTTCAGAGATGAAATAATAATGTAGTGCCCAATGATTTTTTTGGTGATTTTTAGAGATGAAATAATGGGTTATAAAGGGTAGTTCATATTAGTGTTGTAGCTTTTGTGGCAACGGGATTTCGTTAAGGGAAATTTGCAGGAAGCCTACTGGTCAAATTACTGCTGGCTCATTCTTAATAAATTTTACAAGTCACACGGTTAAACGCCGGCTACACTCGATCTAGAAAGATGTAGATTTCTGTTTAGTAATAGAATGCTTGAAAAAAATATGCAGATATTTTACGATCGAAGTAGGCAAATAATCATAGACATCTGCAGATTATTCTGAAATTTTTATCTAGCAGACAGCATGAACAACGGGCTTGAATAATTCCTATGGAGTCTTCAGGTCACGCAACAGATGTTAGCTTGGCAGAGTTCTGCTTGGAAATGTTCGATGGCGGTAAGCGACGACGACAACCCTATTTTAATTTTATTTTCAGGATAGAAGCACAGTTTTTAGTCGGATACAACTATTGATATTTGCCCTCAAGCGAGAGCGCAGAATTTCTCCTCTGTAAAAGCCGAAGATGTAGCTCACTGGAACTTGTAAGTAATATCAACCAACACGCAGCATGTGACTTTAAAATCTCCTAAAATGATGAATTAATGATGATAAACGATCAAATTATAGACTAATGAATGTTTTGTGTCGTACGAAAGCCATATCTGCTGATTTTAGCAAATCTCCAAAGTAATAAACAACTGAAGAAAGAAACGCTACGATTTTCTCTTCGATTTTTTGCCTACATGCATCTCTCTAAACGTGAAATTTTCCATTCCTACAAAAAAAAAACCCGAAAGTTTTTCACATTTTTCACCTTTCTTGATCCTTCATCTTGTATAAAAAATTTAGGTTTATGTAGTCAAGTGACAGCCTAGAGCAAGAATTGCGTGACAGGTGTAGTTGAGAGAAACTTGTCACAGTCGCAGAATTTAAAAGGCATCTAAGACAAAAATACGGTAGTGCCCAAAGATATTTGTGATGACTTTCATAGATTAAATAATGGGTTATAAAGGGTAATTAAGATTAGTCTTGTAGCTTTCTATCAACGGGAGATATTTGACCTCAAAGTTGTCAAATATTTGGATGAATCAAAAAGTCTAAAAACGCAGTCGCAGTCATTAGTCCAAATAATTGTTTTTGGCCATAAATGGTTTACAGTCTCCCCGTGATTTAATTAGTAAATGTTACTTACAAGGCATTTACCACTTCATCTTCAAAAATTTCCATGCATTCTTAAAATCTGAAAGAAATTTCTCTTCCATGTAAAGTGATAAAATAATTGTCTCCCTTATGACAAATTGTACTTACATAATACATCAAGTGTAGCCACTCGGGAAGAAACATTTCCGAGCATATTGGTAGCCATACATTGGTACTCCCCGCTATCCATTCTGATAATACTTGTTATCGTCATTTTCTGTCTGCCTTTTGAAAAAGCAATCCTAGGATTGTAAGTTGTATTTATGTGAGAACCGTAAAAGATCCATGATATATTCGGTTCTGGATTTCCTGTAGCGTTACAAGACCAAGTGATATTTTCTCCTTCCACTTTTGTGGCATTCAAGGGATGAAGGACGATCTCCGGTTGATCTGCAAATAACCAACAATATCTCGACTGATTTTTTTGGTGCAGAAAAGGACATCATCTATGAAGTACAATGATCTGTGTGTGCGCTTCTTTATTTAGAGTTCTCCTGGATGCTTTTTTTACCCTAACACCACTTTTAATTGTTTACTATGCTTGTTTACCGAAATTTCATTAATTGTTGTTTATTAAAACATAACCAAACTATGCCGTTTCCTAGTTACTTGGAAGCATTTAAAAAAGACTCGCTATGTAACTACCCCATCAATGCTTCGTAAATTTATAATTTGACGATACCTAAAAAATAAAGAAAAAATGGTAAACTAGGGTCGTAAATCACACATATCAAAATCGAGCAAATAATTTACCCAATTATTTAAATGCGACATTATTACTCTTACAAACACCACACGGTAAACTAGAGCCGCCAGTCCAGGTATGGCTCAATGGGATCAATATCAGTATCTGGGCCGAAGGCGCTATGTAACAGAGCCATTTAAATTTACGACAAAACAGCCTATATAAAACAGTACTAGTAAACAACCCTTATGTAATTAAGGTCAAATGAATAGCCTTATGTAATAAATGTTTTTAAAATGTACGACCTTAAAGTTTGTAAAAAGCACCCGTTAAATGTTCGTAAAATGCGACTGTTAAATGTTCGTAAAATGCGGCTGTTAAATGTTCGTAAAATGCGACTGTTAAATGCTCGTAAAATGCGACTGTTAAATGTTCGTAAAAATACGTTAAATGCTCGTAAAATGCGACTCTTAAATGTTCATAAAATGCGCCCGTTAAATATTTGTTAAATGCGACGGTTAAAAGTTCGTAAAATGCGACTCTTAAATGTTCGTAAAAATACGACCGTTGAATGTTCGTAAAATGCAGCTGTGAAATGTTCGTAAATGCGGCTCTTAAATGTTCGTAAAATGCGACTCTTAAATGTTCGTAAAATGCGACCGTTAAATGTTCGTAAAATGCGACTCTTAAATGTTCGTAAAAATACGTTAAATGTTCGTAAAATGCGAGTAAATGTTCGTAAAATGTTGGTGTTAAATGTTCGTAAAAATACGACCGTTAAATGTTCGTAAAATGCAGCTGTGAAATGTTCGTAAAAAGTGACTGTTAACTGGGTCTTATCGGTTAAATGCGTCTGTTAAATTTTCGTGAAAAGCGATCTTTAAATGTTCGTAAAAAGTGATTTTTAAATGTTCATAAAAAGCGATTAAAATGCAACTGTTGATTGTTCATAAAAAGCGCCCGTTAAAATTTCGTATGTTGTTAATTTGCGACTATAACGTGTTCGTAAAATGTGCCCATTAAGTGTTCGTAAAATTTGCTAGTTGAGTGTTCGTAAAATGCGCCCGTTAAGTGTTTATGAAATGCGATTGATTAGAATTCGTAAAATGTGACTGTAAAGTATTCTTAAAATTTGCCAAAAGTGCACCTGTTATGTTTTTGTAAAATGCGACCGTGAAGTGTTCTCAAAAATGGGACCATTAAGCGTTCGTAAAATGCGACAGTTTAGTGCTCTAAAGTGCACGACCGTAGACTGTTCGTAACATGCATGATTTGAGAAGCGTCTGGTTGAATGCACGACTACAAAAAGTCCTTCAGATGCACGAGTTTGAATTACTCTTAAAATGCCAAATGTAAAGGGTTCTGGATGTAAGTTGCAGGGACAGAACAGCTGAAAGATTGTCGTTGGAATTAAGATTGCAACAGTTCATGGGTGGCGATAAAACACAAAAAGCTCTTTAGTCAAAGCGAGAGGGAGCTAAATAACTCTAACCTCTGCAAGGCTCTCGGTTAATGGAAATGAGCAAAAGAACGAAATGGCGGGTTCATGCACCCGCAACAGTAGTTCATCGCTCGCCCGCCCAGTGAGTTAGAGCCTGAAACAGGCTAATATAACTCAAACTGATTAATCACTCAAAGGCAAAAGTAACATGTTCATCAAAATTTATTGATGAATTACTAGAACAAAACATAAATGCACAAAAGATTTGGCCCCGTGAATAAACAGCAACATTGTTTTTTTTTATTTACAAGTATAATCAAGCGAACAGCAAAAAGTAGAATAATGCCGGTTCCCGCAACTGCCTTAATTAACGCCTATTACCGACATGTGGCTTCACTATTTCCATTTTTATGGTGATTGCCTCCACCGATTTTCCTCCGGTCAAGGAAAGAACAAAGTGTTCGCCCTCTTTAAGATGAATCCTCCAGGGAGCAATCTCCATATAAGCCTCGATTTTCTGTTCAGCAGTAACGACAGCGAAGCTGTTGAAGAAAGAAAACAATATTTACTTTAATTCATTACTTTTTGGAACGTTGAACAACTGTGCCGCTATGCGTTATGAGGCATCCAGTGACCTAGGATTTTTTTTAGGGTATTGCGATTAACTAGTTTCCAAGACACAACATAACCAAGTTTCTACTAAAAGGTTTTATGAGCCACGGGTCAGCTTTTTATGATCTCTTTCAGTTCGGATTTTTTTCTTTTTTCGGTTTTTCGTAGTTCAAAGCTTTGTTTGTAAGCAATTGGATATCCCGGTTCACCGAAACATTAGAAACCTTGGTTGTTAGAGATTTTATCACACGGTTTTCAAGACATTCCATGACTCGGTTCTTAGGCGCTTTAACCTAATTTTCAAGTTTCACTCTATCTTGTACTGAGCAAAATAATTATTTTTCAGCCATCTGACAAGTTAGGAATACATTTCATTGTAGTGCCTATTCGAGGATGGTTACACGGTTTACACAGGAGATTATTCCGTTTCACTTAGCACTCTGTAAATTTTGGAAGGAAAAATTTATTACATGTTTTCACTTTCGATCTTCATCCAAATCCACATATTTCCCCAATTGTAAAATTCTAATTCAAAACAGTTACCTTGCTAGCAGTGAAATGGGATCCACCCCTTGGACGAAGTGGACCTGAAGATTCTTCCTGTCCTTGTCCAATAGCAATTTCCATTTTCTATTAAACTTTGAGAAAATTGGTGACTCCAATGAGCCGTGCATGTCCGGAATCCTCCAGGTGAATATTGCTTTTTCTTCCCCTCTAATTGGTACGACAAGGAGACGATTCTGCGAAGGAAATAAATTCAATAAGGTTACATCCGGAAAACAAATCAAAGCGTCGTAATTGTGCTTAATAAAACTCCATTGTTGCGTCCGGGTTTGACGGTTTGGGTTAGAATTAATAAAAAGCATCTTAACTTACCATGACTACTTCCCACAAAGTTCTTGACCTTTCCTGCTCCATTAGAACGAGATGGCGGGAAGTGGAGCAGCTGTCATGTGCCGCAATTTCTTCCCTGCGAAGATAAGTGTGACAGCCAGCTACCTGGCACGCGTTCATTACTTTTCCACATGTAGCCATGTGGGCTGGAATCAAATATCTGCGTTTGAAAGGAGAGAATTTCAGTTAGAGTCAGCCAACCCCATACTAATTAATTTCGACCGTACAGAATCTCGTTAAAAACTAAAGAAAGAAACACTTAATTAAAAAAAGCTATTGTAACTAGACCGGCAAACGGGCATCTGGCAGACATTTTATAACTGAGGGTTGCTTTCAACAAAAATTCAATGAGAAACGCACGTAGAGAAGATGTGGCAGATCGATCTTCCTGTCAAGCGTATCACGTTGAGTTAGTTACAAATTTTAGAATGAAAATAATTACCGCTATACTCGTCGCTTTATCGAGTTTGAAACACAGGAGCAAGTAAGTGAGCCACAGTTGACATTCACGATAGAGGCGAAGTTATAAATATGCCGATATAATGGTTGTTTTGTGTAATTCGTTGACGTGGCGTTTAATTGACACCCAAAACCACTACCGGAAGAAAAAAGCTAATTGTTACATGATCGAAAAGATTTTAAATGAAAAAAGGTTTTAAAAGTGTTCCTCATTCAGCCCCTCTAAAACCCTAAATTGTTTTGCGTTCAGCCCAACGGATTGAACGCCTGAAACGTGCGCGTCGAGTTTTAAATGAAATTCAGTGAGGCATACGTCGCACTTGGCAAAAGTTCTGAAGTATGTTCTGCAGAACATCCATGACAATGACAAAGCGCGAGCTTTCAGGAGAAACATTTTGCACGAGCGAGGCCCACTACTGATAAATTTATGTAAATGCAATGGAAATGACGAGACCAAGTACCAGAATCACCTGGCCGTGAAGACTTTCAACATGCCAAAAAAACTATAATAAAAAAATGAAATTGCCAATGATATCATAGGCGTCATCCGTCAAGACTTAAGTGCGAATTTCTCAAAATCAGTTTGTGCAAATGTCTCAAAACTATTGCGTTAGTCCAAAATTATCGTGCTCAGATGAAAATTACAATCTTGTTCCGATTGCAAAACTAGGGTCACACTTGAAAATGGACTCGACAACAGTATTCTACAAGAAGATCAACAGATTCTCGCAAAAGTTTGCAAAGTATGAATCTTGTCCATCTGTCGAAATAATTTGTCCGAACCATCAATGAAGAGCGTTAGAGCCTTGGTATCTCCTGTAGCGCTCAGAATTTTTAAGCTCAAGTTTGATCGCTTGACCAGTTTATCTGTTACCTTGTTCAACTAGTAAAGCTTTACGAAAAAACTTTGACCCGTTTTGAACATTTACTACATTGAGCATTACTATCTGACCTTTTCATGGTGGAAGTACACCCCAGAGGGCAGGACACGTCGACATAATCACAATCCGCTTTCAAGTGTAGAGGTCTCTCTTTACGGAGGAGTTGTTGCCCACAGGCACACCATATCTCTTCTTCTGGGCAGACTGACTTGTGCTGTAACGCATCTCCCCGCTTAAACTTGGCTGAGCACAAGCCACAGTGCTGCTCGATTTCTTGGCAGTCGTGGATAACATGCTGCCTGATATCCTCGAGGGGCACATCCCTCTCACAACTCAGGCACTTGGCTGTCATGCCTTGCATCATTTTAGCCGCAAACAAGTTTCTACAGAAACTTATTCTTGGCTGCCTGCACATATGGCAGTTACGTGCCCCATTTCCCACCATTCGTTCGGCGCAGTGACCGCAAACAGAATGACCACACGGGTGACATATTTTAGCATCGACCATTGGACAAGTACTGCAACATGAATAAAAATAAATTAGGAATAACCATGAGACAACCATGACTTGAAAAGTTCGCGATACATACCAAATCTCACATAAAAATTCCCGTGGGAAACCGGTAAGGTCGATAAAATCAAAATAGTCTTGTGAAGACGACATGCTTGATTTTCTGATTGAACCTTGACTTACGGAGCGCACACTTAACAATCTGTTCTGAGGTTCTGCCTACGCTGAAACACAATGCAACAGGTCTCCTTTCCATGGATGCCTAATCAAAACACCGGAAATGGTTTAATGAATAGGGCATTTTAGTACGAATGAAGGCATTTTTGTTAGAAAAAAAGAAAGCGATCGCGACTTAAAGACCACACGAGTACTAACACCCAATGTGTGAAAGTCGGCCAAACCTTGGTGAATGTCCTCACAACATTTCGCTAGATCCGGACGCCTGTTGGCCTGTTTCTTTTCCCTATTATTGCTAACTGTGAGAATTTTGTTCAAGATCACGACAATTTCTTTTTCGTGATATTCCGTGATTACCTTTGCTTGTGCACGTTTAATTTAAGGTCACCACTTTTACTCACGCGCAATTTTGTCGAAGGGGAAGCCATAGGAAAGGAAGGGAATAATTTGTTTCAATATGGAGCAAAAATATAGATGTGAGAAACGATTGCTAACGCTGACTTTTTTTTTTCAACATTTTAAGTGACAGATTTTATGTTCACATTTCGAATTCGTTCTTCTACAAGATCGCTCTGATCGCTCTCAGCTTATTGGCCCTACTTGCCGCCTGCAAATTCGTGACGTACCCAATAAAGCTGTTAAATGGAAATGAAATGGAAAATGGAAACTTTGACGAAAAAACAGCAGTTAAATGGAAATGAAATGGAAAATGGAAACTTTGACGAAAAAACATTACACGACGGACCAAGTACAAATGACTGGTAGAATGTGTGGGTCAGCGAAGTCGCTTTGAGTTTCTTGCATATAGATTTAACAAAAGGGAGACTTCTCAGAAATTTGCAAAGAAAAAAATTATGACAGCCTGTTGTGAAGTATGCGAGCTTTTTGGAGGTTTTCTATTTAACAGCTTTATTGGGTACGTCTACAAGCTCAAAATGAATACACATACAAGGAAAGAGACAAAAAATGGATAGACATACGCCAAAAGGGTCAGTGGGAACGGGACATGGACCACCTAAAATGACCCAACTTGCTAAAATGGCACAAGTGGTCGAAATGACTAGCTGCCTTCAATGGCACAGCTGCCTCAAATGACCCAACTGGCTGAAATAATCAAACTCACTCAAATGACAAAATTGGTTCAAATGACCCAACTGCCTCAAATGACCCAATTGGATCAAATAACTCAATCAGTTCAAATGATGCAACTCTCTAATATTGCCAACCAGCTCAAGTGAGTAAATCAGTTCAAATGATCCAATTGTTTCAACTAACTAGCAACTAGCTGAAATTACCCAACTGGCTGAAATTACCAACTGCTTCAAATGGCACAGCTACCTCAAATGACTCAACTGACTGAAATGACAAAACTCACTCAAATAACAAAAATTGTTTCAAATGACCCAACTACCTCAAATGGCCAAACAGGCTGAAATGACCCAACTGGTGAAAATGGCACAGTGTTGTCTAAAACTGCCAAACTAGCCCAACTGACCAAACCCATTCAAATTAAATGATGCAACTTCGTCGATTAGGACAAGAGTGTCTTCAGCAGCTATGGGTAAGCAAATTAAAAGCTTTGGAATAACTGGTAAAATGACGGATATACGATGTCCTTACACTTGGTACACAGTTATGTGTAATTAACAGTATCCAAAACAGTATGCACTTGTGTCCTGACAAAGTTGCTGAAGAGTGGTCAAGTGAAAAATCTCTAACAGCTTTAGGGTAAGAATTTCTGCAGTAGTTATAGATGAGCAAATTAAGAGCTTTGGTATAATTAGTAAAAATAGTGGTTATACAATATCCTTACACTTAGTATACGTCTATGCGTAATGATCAGTATACAAAACAGTATACACTTGTGTCCTGACAAAATTGTCGGAAAGGGTGCAGAAAAATTGCTTTTCAGTAAATTTTTAGTGCAATATATATGCAGTACCTGTATGCAAGTAAATTTAAAGCATTATAATGCTTGGTGAAAAACTGGATATAGGGTGTCCTAATACTTAGTATACGGTTATGTGTAATAATCAGTACACAAAACAGTATACACTTATGTCCAGACAAAATTGTCGGGAAAGGGTACAGAAAAAAACTGCCTCTCAGTAAATATTCAGTATAGAAATATCTTCGGTAGTTGTATATAAGTAAATAACGTAAATTTGTAGCTTCATAACAATTGGTGAAATACTGGCTATACGATGTTCTAACACTTAGTATACGGTCATGTGCAACATCTAGTATACATAGGAATAAGGAATCAAACATATACTGGTCATTACTCAGTCCTTATACATCGATGTCCTTATATGTCAGTATATCTCTCCGTGTACGTCATGTATACGGGCTCATTACACCCCCTGATATTTGTTAATTCACGCAGTGTACTTGTCCGTTGGGTCGATGGCCAAGGTCTCTGACCAGTGTGGCCAATCCCTATGAGGTCACTGCGCCGCAACAACTCAAAACGGACTTGTTTAAAGTCCTGCCTGCATTTTTCTTTTCTCTTTCGTTTTTTTGTTTTTGTTTGTTTGTTTGTTTTGTGATATGCGAAGAAATAATTGTAACATAATGCAAGTATTAGATCTTTCCCTATCTCTCTTCTTTGTATCATTGGCATGACTAACTTGGATGTCGCTCGTGGTTGAAATCACCATCCAATCACAGCGTTCAAAAGAAAAAGGCGCGAAACGCCCTGTTCTACGAAAAACCGAAAAAAGAAAAAAACCCGAACTAAAAGAGATCATAAAAAGCTGACCCGTGGCTCATAAAACCTTTTAGGAGAAACTTGATTATGTTGTGTCTTGGAAACTAGTTAATCGCAATACCCTAAAAAAATCCTAGGTCACTGGATGCCTCATAACGCATAGCGGTACAGTTGTTCAACGTTCCAAAAAGTAATGAATTAAAGTAAACATTGTTTTCTTTCTTCAACAGCTTCGCTGTCGTTACTGCTGAACAGAAAATCGAGGCTTATATGGAGATTGCTCCCTGGAGGATTCATCTTAAAGAGGGCGAACACTTTGTTCTTTCCTTGACCGGAGGAAAATCGGTGGAGGCAATCACCATAAAAATGGAAATAGTGAAGCCACATGTCGGTAATAGGCGTTAATTAAGGCAGTTGCGGGAACCGGCATTATTCTACTTTTTGCTGTTCGCTTGATTATACTTGTAAATAAAAAAAAAAAAACAATAATGTTGCTGTTTATTCACGGGGCCAAATCTTTTGTGCATTTATGTTTTGTTCTAGTAATTCATCAATAAATTTTGATGAACATGTTACTTTTGCCTTTGAGTGATTAATCAGTTTGAGTTATTTTAGCCTGTTTCAGGCTCTAACTCACTGGGCGGGCGAGCGATGAACTACTGTTGCGGGTGCATGAACCCGCCATTTCGTTCTTTTGCTCATTTCCATTAACCGAGAGCCTTGCAGAGGTTAGAGTTATTTAGCTCCCTCTCGCTTTGACTAAAGAGCTTTTTGTGTTTTATCGCCACCCATGAACTGTTGCAATCTTAATTCCAACGACAATCTTTCAGCTGTTCTGTCCCTGCAACTTACATCCAGAACCCTTTACATTTGGCATTTTAAGAGTAATTCAAACTCGTGCATCTGAAGGACTTTTTGTAGTCGTGCATTCAACCAGACGCTTCTCAAATCATGCATGTTACGAACAGTCTACGGTCGTGCACTTTAGAGCACTAAACTGTCGCATTTTACGAACGCTTAATGGTCCCATTTTTGAGAACACTTCACGGTCGCATTTTACAAAAACATAACAGGTGCACTTTTGGCAAATTTTAAGAAAACTTTACAGTCACATTTTACGAATTCTAATCAATCGCATTTCATAAACACTTAACGGGCGCATTTTACGAACACTCAACTAGCAAATTTTACGAACACTTAATGGGCACATTTTACGAACACGTTATAGTCGCAAATTAACAACATACGAAATTTTAACGGGCGCTTTTTATGAACAATCAACAGTTGCATTTTAATCGCTTTTTATGAACATTTAAAAATCACTTTTTACGAACATTTAAAGATCGCTTTTCACGAAAATTTAACAGACGCATTTAACCGATAAGACCCAGTTAACAGTCACTTTTTACGAACATTTCACAGCTGCATTTTACGAACATTTAACGGTCGTATTTTTACGAACATTTAACACCAACATTTTACGAACATTTACTCGCATTTTACGAACATTTAACGTATTTTTACGAACATTTAAGAGTCGCATTTTACGAACATTTAACGGTCGCATTTTACGAACATTTAAGAGTCGCATTTTACGAACATTTAAGAGTCGCATTTACGAACATTTCACAGCTGCATTTTACGAACATTTAACGGTCGTATTTTTACGAACATTTAAGAGTCGCATTTTACGAACTTTTAACCGTCGCATTTAACATAACAAATATTTAACGGGCGTATTTTTACGAACATTTAACACCAACATTTTACGAACATTTAGTTGCATTTTACGAACATTTAACGTATTTTTACGAACATTTAAGAGTCGCATTTTACGAACATTTAACGGTCGTATTTTACGATCATTAAGTCGCATTTTACAAACATTTAACGTATTTTTACGAACATTTAAGAGTCGCATTTTACGAAAATTTAACGGTCGCATTTTACGAACATTTAAGAGTCGCATTTACGAACATTTAAGAGTCGCATTTTACGAACATTTAAGAGTCGCATTTTACGAACATTTAAGAGTCGCATTTTACGAACATTTAAGAGTCGCATTTACGAACATTTAAGAGTCGCATTTTACGAACATTTAGTCGCATTTTACGAACATTTAAGAGTCGCATTTTACGAACATTTAAGAGTCGCATTTTACGAACATTTAACGGTCGCATTTTACGAACATTTAGTCGCATTTTACGAGCATTTAACGTATTTTTACGAACATTTAACAGTTGCATTTTACGAGCATTTAACAGTCGCATTTTACGAACTTTTAACAGCCGCATTTTACGAACATTTAACAGTCGCATTTTACGAGCATTTAACAGTCGCATTTTACGAACATTTAACAGCCGCATTTTACGAACATTTAACGGGTGCTTTTTACAAACTTTAAGGTCGTACATTTTAAAAACATTTATTACATAAGGCTATTCATTTGACCTTAATTACATAAGGGTTGTTTACTAGTACTGTTTTATATAAGCTGTTTTGTCGTAAATTTAAATGGCTCTGTTACATAGCGCCTTCGGCCCAGATACTGATATTGATCCGCTCAATGTTCAACTTAAAAGTTAGAACTATCATTTATTATTTAATTGTCTAAGTGACAAAGTTTATGGCTCCTGATATGATTTTCTTAGTGTGCTGTTGTAATCTTGTTTTCATAGGTACTTTGTACTTACACAGTACTGAAATCTCCACTGTAGTTGAAGTTGAAACCATATTTGGTTGAGATGATACTATTAACGTGAAGCTTCCCATCTCCGATCTTTTCACTCCGAGGAGAGTGATTGATGTGTAACTATTGGTAATGGTCGCGTGTAAGCGACCTCGGTACGAGTTTGCCATAAAGAATGCGCCGAGAAATTTGTTCACCACTACATTACCACCTATTTGAAAGGTCGTTGAAAGATATGATTCACTTTCGCCAAATGTATAGCCCCATTCAAGGGTAATGTTGTCACCTTCCACAACAACAAATGGGTTTTCAGGTTCTTTAGTGAAGTTCGTTGCACCTGATGATACAAACAATGAAAATTTACCTTATTATAAATATAACTTAATGTTGAACTAATAGACACACTTCGCTGTACAACTTCACGTTATGACATAGCTAGCAAATTTAGGAACCCATATTCAAAAGCGCGAGCGTTCTTCATAGTCTTGCTGTGCACGCTATTGACGTACAATTGTTGTTTTTAGTGTGAGAATCAGTTTTTGAATTGATTTACTTTCAATAGCGCTTGTGTTTGTTGAAATACAATTTAGTTTCGATTTATTGCACGCTGTCTTTCTCAAAAGTTTTCCGGATTGTGAGAAGACAACTTCCAAAGTACTGCGTTAACAATGTTATAAAACAATTGGTTCATACGTCAGCTGTGCGTTTATGGGATATGAAGCACTTGAGAAGTTTCTCATGTGCTCTCCAAACTTTCCGCGTTCCATATGTCAATGAACGCACGCTGAGAAAGGAACCAATTGTTAATTCTTAGGACTAAAGGAAAAGTAACATCAGAATAAAGTTGCTTAAATACTGTGAAAATCTTAAAACAGTGTTTCATTTCATGGGAATATTTCGACCTATTACCTCATTTTGACGTCACCTGTAATCAAACACGGAACAGACGCAAGTGAACATGGAATTTATTTGTCGATAACACGATAAACTGAGTCACGCACGCGTTTTGATTGGCTCCTACTAGTAGTCTACCGGAAGACAGACGCAGAGATAATGTCACCTTTAAAAAGATCATTCAGCATGCTTAGCAGTTTATAGAATTTGCGGTAAGAAAAATACCACTAATGTGATTTAAGTATATCGTCGAGTTTCCGTCAGGACGTGTTAGCAAGTGCTATTCTGGCATCATACCTTAGAGAAGAATGGGTTTCGTTCTCTCACACTTATTTCCCTTCATTATGTGAGCGTTTTAGGTCACTGTGTGAAAATACAGTGCAGCCTTAGGACAAGAAACTCAACTATTTTCAGAATATGTTTTGTACTTGACGTTTCATCTTCTTTCCTCGTCCCGCAGTCTCAGTCACGATAGGCAAAAATGAATCGCTTTTGTATACAATAAATTTATTTTTATGAACGAAAATTGAACGGATTTAAAGAGCTGTTTGTCACCAAAAACGCTATTATAATTTGTAGCAGACAGGAAGCGACTGATTTAATCCACGTGACTATCACGAGCAAACACGGAGGTCTCGAATGACGCTTTTGTAGCACAACATCTCAGATTCGTAACAGTACGCGACGAACTGGAAAAAATGGCCTCTTTCTGGTTTCGATACATCTTATGAAGCCTGGACTTACACTAGCAATGTTTTATTCCGTGGAAACCACTTTCACCTTTGCGCTGGTTTTCCATGTTTTCTATATACCACATAAGGCACGTACATGCATTTCTCGTTGCTTTGTTTATATCTGTTCCACAGTTCATACGGTTCTCGTGATAGTCAATAGCCTCCGCTTTCTCAGTCGAGCCTCGCATCACGAAAGCACGAAAGACTGTTTGAAACGGCAGGGTTCCTTACAGTCGTTGTTGACATGTTCACTTCAATTCCGACACGTTCGTTGACGACCATAATAAACTTTCAGATTTTCAGATACGTATCCGAGCTGAATCAAACTCTCATGATCAAAAATAAACAATACATTTTATCCAAACAGCGCAAATTTTAAGCTTCTTCTCGGCAGTTTCTACTTCGTCAGGTCATGATTTCGCTTTTGTTAATAAATACAAGCATAAAATGGCTTCTAACAATGAGATGCTTGTAAACCTTACCTTCGACAGAAAATATGAAAAGAGCACTCAGAAAGATTGTAAGTGAACCTGCCTCCATTACACAGGATGTCTTTTGTTGTCTTTCACATCGATCAGGCTGTTTTAAAGCGAATATATGCCGCCTTGTTCAACATAAAGAAGCGACTAGTCGATAGAACGAACTTCCGTGCTATGCCGACACTGCTCTGTAACAAGATGATCATTGCAAGGTATCGATTACGTGTCTTAAATAATTATTGACTAATGGGTCACGCATTTCCGTCGAGTTCGGAGTTTCGTTATTTTAGATTTTTCAATCGAAAACTGTCATAAACCCTCATCTTGATCACTATAAAGAAGGACTCCTGATACATTTGGAATTCCGTACGAGATGTACACTGTTAGGTCTTCGAATGCATTTTTCTGATGGAAAACCTTATCGATTTCCGCATAGTAACTTCTCAAACATTCATTCCTGTCAGAGTTTGAACTGTCAATTATTTTGTTTACCAACGTAATTCCGCGGAAACTATAATTAATGCTATTTCTTTACATCTTCGATAATTTATCCACACGCTTCAGAAGGTAAACGCTATTCTGCTCACTTGGAGCCGAAAAAAGGAGCAAAAGAAGGACTCATTATTAGTATTTCGATTAGCGACTTCGTCTACGATGTAGATTGTTTAAAAGCGCAAGAGGATTGGTTTTAATTCACGATGACAGTCAGATGAAAATGAACACTTTCCACCTCAGTCTACTACTTCCTTGTTCATTTTCCCATAACTATTTAAGCCTAATATCGTAATGCGAGCCAAGTTTAAGTTTCTTATCTAACTGTTTAAAAGGATAATACGCTTCTCTCGTGCACAAATTGGACGTGGAAATATAATCCGCACTTTGCTCTTGTTAAAACCATGGTAATAACAAGCTCATTATGATTGAATGCAAAATTCAAAGATGACCACTTTTCTAGAACACAAATCAGAAACGGGAATATAATCCTCACGTTGCTCCTTTAAAAAACGACAGGAACAAACTCATTTTGTTTGAAAGCAAACTTCAAGTATGACAGTTTTGCTGATGGCTCCTATTGATAGCGGGTTGCTTTTCAATCACTTGAAAGGACTACACCGAGCCTTAAAAATTTTAAAAAGTTGTCTGTCTGACTGAAAATGGGTAAAATTATATTTATGTGAAGAAAACGTACAAGAAAATTCCAAATAACAATCTCAGCGCTGCCTCAGCGCTGTACCCAGAATTAAACCGGAGATTCAGAAAAGGCCAACAGCGATTATTATACATTATCAAGAGAACAACTGAGTTGATACTCTCTTGAAAATATATAACGTTTATGAGACGATACTGGCTATCACTCCATATTACTGAGGGACCGCCTTAAAGGGAGGGGGGGGGAGCAGATTTTGGGGGATCGCATGGTTTTCATGAGAACAGAAGGAGGAGGATTCGGCCCCAATTGACAGGCACTAAGTGAGGGGGGGGGGAGGGGGACCATGAAAAAAAAAAGGAGAAAAATGTTTGAAGTGGTGGGCACCCTGCTATGTATTATGTATTACCACGCGAAAGATGTCGTTACAATATACTCTCTCTACTTAACGCTATATAAGCGGATTAACGATGACGTCATCAGTTGCTCTAAGCGGTTTAAAGATGACATCATCAGTTGCTATCTGGGCAGGTCCTAAGGAAACCCTTATCGAATTTCTTGATAAGCTCAGCTCAAGAAAACAAAAATGATCGAATCAAGCTTACGTACATGATTAGCCAGAGTCACAATTCCTTTCCTGATTTACTTCTGTTCAAAAAAGTAAAGGTATCTTGTCTGGTACGTTTACAATGCACTATTCTACCTTTCAGAAATATCTCAATAAGTAATTGTATATCCCTTTCGAGTTATTCCACCATTCTGATAACAAGAAAGCGTTTATTAAGTTTAATTGAAAAGGTACACCAAGAAACAAGTCCTGCTTTAAGTTCTTTTCAGAGACCAGAGATGAATTCTGGCGACGCCACGGGCCCAGGGGTTAACCCTTTCAATTTTTTGTTCTCACTGTTCTGCGAAACACGATACAGGGATCGCAAAATGATTTAGGTTTAAAAACAAAGCTAAGTCAATTACAGCGCTTGTTTTAAGACTACAATTAACTGTAACCACGCACGTATTAAGAAGACTATCATCAATGGGTTTCCAAATCAGCAAATTTCGCTTATCTCTGTAAGTAAATAATCTTAGACGCCCCCAAACACGTCACGTACTCGTATATGTAACGTTCGGAAAATGTCATGCTTTTAAAACACCTTTGTCACACCTATTAGAAACTTTACGATTGCTTCACAGTATGCGCGTGGGTCGAGAGTAGACATTGCATTTACCATGTGTATATTATGCAAGCTTATTTTCCCTACTTGTAAAAACTCCTTAACGAAGTCTGCTATTGTCGGAAGAAGCGCTCAGAATAATAATAAAACATGTTTCAGGTTATGATTTCAATTCGTGCAGTGCTGCTCACTAGCATCTAAACTAGTATCTAGTTTTAAAAAAGTACATGAGACGTAAGCATTGATATAGTGTCACTTGTATCCATGAAGTAACACTATCCTTTTGTTATGGCTGCAGAGAAGAGGGAGGGGGCATCATGAAATATTCCCTCGCCAACAGATAGGGATAAAATAAAATTAAAAAAAAAAAAAACGCCTGTACACTTTAAGGGAGTTTACATAAAAACTCCTTTGTCGCAACAAAATCTCCCTGCACCCCTCCCAGCGATATATAATTACCGGTCCCTAACCGAGTTCGAGGTCCAAGTTGTGAGTTGCGAACCGAGTTTCATCCATTATCCATTATTATAATTAAGTTCGGATATTCATCGGTTGAAAGAGCGTGCTCTATGTGAGTGTAGAGCATAGAGCTAAAGCTGTCACGCCATCTGGCAAATTGTACCATGTCTCTAGTTTTTCTTTTCTCTAGTTTCTCTAGAAGTGGGGAGAAATACTCAACTACATCTCACGTTTCTCCCTACACTTCTTTCGTGCTCTAGCCTCTTCCTTCGTGTTTTACAACAGAGCAGAGCACAGTCAAGTCTTCTCTATTTGTTAATTGGGAAAATGATAGTTCATAATATATTGTACGGACTGACCTTACAGTCAATTTTCAAACAGATTTAGTCTATTGTGCAATCATCCACTGTAAAGGCAAATTTTATGACAACACCTAAATACCTTCCTATCTCACGCGTAGTCGGCGAGTAAGCTACAGCGTTGTTGTTATTATTTATATCTATATGCGATTGTGTAACAATGAACTCCCTTAAAAAAAACTAGAAATCAACAATTAGAAAGTTCTATTTCCTCATATATTTCTTCATTTGATCCCCTCTTGTTTCCTTCCTCGGGAACCACGTTGTAATACCCAGCGTTCACGTGGCTCCCTTGTAAGGATTGGTATTCAGGGGGGACTCGTGTTTGTCCTTGCGAAGGCCTGGGGCGTAGCTCCATATATGACCCTGGTTCTGACGCATGCTGCTCAAGCGGAAAGACAGACTGGACAGTATCTCTACAGGTGGATTTCTTAGCAGTCGCTGGTCTGTTACTCGCCTGAGCTCTTTTAAGCCTCCATATCAATACACCAATAAAAAAAAGCAACACAAAAACAATGCATGACCACGCAATGTCACTGGCCCGAAAGATGCTCTGTACATCTGTTCAAAAAGAAAAGAAAATATACAGATAAATAGAGGTACACTGAGTGAAACAAATCCCTCGAAATCACATTATTGATTATTATGAAACATAATAAAAAAATATCAAACCCTTCTTCGTTAAAAAATAAGTCAAAACGAAATTCAAATTGAGTAAAAAAGGCAAGTCTAAAGTTATAAGTGGCATAGAGGTTGGCATTATTTGATCCTAGTGTTCTAATCTAAATTAATTGTAAATGATGGCCCGACGTCTTGTTTGTTTATTGTTTTGTTTGTTTGTTGTTGTTGTTGTTGTTTTTTTTCGTTTTGTCATTAGTCCTTGTCATTTTTACACTTATTAAGTATTTTGCCTCTTAATCGTTTCGTTTTATCATTTTTTTTTCGGTTGTAAACGCATTTGCTTAGATTTTGGCCCTCTGTAGGTTCCTCTGGTAATACACTAAAAGATAAGAAATAAAAAAAAATATAATTTAATTTCAAATTGAGGAGGCTCCACAGGGTTTTTTGTCAATGTTGGTGTACACGCCAGCGTAATATTTGCTTAAAAATTTTTATGATTTCGCTTTTCTATGTCACTAAATGTCATCAAAAGGCGATAAGCAAGGTTCGGAATATCGTTTGCTTTAGTAAATATTATCAAAATGATTTTCGTTATTTAGCTAAGGCTTCACGAAGGGAGGCGCTCGTGATAATTTGGCTTTGCCTTTGATTTTCTTCAGTTTGCCCCGCTGAAATCTCTTAAAAATTTACACAATTTGCAAAATATGTCCTGGCGATCATTTAAAAGTCGAAAAAAAGAGGGGTTACAAAGGATGTTTCTTTGCTACTTGCAATTTTGTGTTTTCTTCCGTTATTTCAAATTTAGCCTTACGAACTTTTCTTTTTATCAAGAGGCACTAGAAAATCTTAGGAAATTCCACCGATGGAAACACAATAAATCTTGCTTGAAAGATCCCTATTTTCTTTGTCGCAGAACATTACGTAATGGAATAGAACTTCGCCATAATCTGTATCTGAGCATTCGTAAACTTTCGATTCCGTCGCCTTTTAGCAATCTTTCCCACGGTGTTTTCTGTTTAATTGACCTCTTTTTTTCAGGCGTATAAGGCCTATGAATATTACGGGTGCAGTTGCTGAAAATTACAGATTCCATCCCAAAAAAACTGTATTGGGTTAAACTGTGATCGTATTGAGCCGCCATGTTTGTCTTGCATGTTGACACTTTTAAAGCTGGTGTTCGCACCCAGATTTCGCGCGGTCAAAAACCCCTGAAGAGCCTCCTTTAACGTTTCATGCAAAACTTGTTTGACATAGCACAGGCGGCTCAAGCTCTAGCTGTGAGATGATCATCTTGCAAAATAAGAGTCATGGCGAAATTATGAAGGTTGTAGGGGAATATTAACGACCGCCAGGAGCCCATTCCTGCCACCGCTCTTAGGAATAAAAAATACAATGAAATTCTCAACAAAAATACCTTACCTTACCTCCACAGTGCATCACTTGTTATTTGACCGCTTATTATGTTGAAAAGAGCCCACTTTGGCGAGTTATCCTTTTCTAGATTTACCACGTACATAAGAGAAGCCTAAGGCTGCACACTCCATTTCCAAACGCCCGATCCGAAAAGCGAAAAATCCAAGCTCAAAAGGACTGGGCGGCCACAAATCCATCGTAGAATCCAAGCACATATACTGTAGTTTAATTTCAATTCACTAAAGACTCAATCTTCTCTGTGAAACCGACGCTAAACAGCATTTTGCTTCAAAATTTTCCAGTTTTCTAACCCTGCCTTCTTTTCAATTTGAGCCTCGCCTCACTGTCACCTATCATCTACAAATTGTTTTAGAACCATGGGTGCCAAGTGACGGTGTGGTTCCCGGCAAGGCACAATTTGCAAATAAGGCAGGGTTATCATGCCAGTGTTCAACGGTCGTGTATCAGGGTGACTATGTAGGCGGGTCGTTAGAAACGTGTAAACTAGAAATTTTTGAGGCAAACTGCGGCTTAGCGTCGGTTTCACGGAGAAGATTGAGTTTAGTTTTTAGTGAATTGAAATGAAACTACAGTATATGTGCTTGGATTCTGTGATGGATTTGTGGCCGCCCGGTCATTTTGAGCTTGGATTTTCCGCTTCTCGGCTCGGGCGTCCGGAGATGGAGTGTGCAGCCTTTGGGCTTCTCTTATGTACGTAGTAACCTAGAAATGGATAACTCGTAAAAAATGGGTTCTTTTCAACATAGGGAGCGGTCAGATAACAAGCGATACATTGTGGAAGTAAGGTGAGATATTTTTTTATTGAGAATGTGATTGTATTTTATATTCCTAACATCGGTTGTAAAATATTCCAAAACAAACTTTTATAATTTCGCCATGACTCTTATTTCGTACGATCATCTCATATCTCACTGTGGACGCAGTTAAGTATCCAGAGACACTACCTACGCAATCAGATATAACTAGAAAGGATCAATTGTTTCTTGAACGTTGAAAGCGTTTAACATTGACAACACTTACTATTTTCTTCCATTCTGCTCTCTGACAAAGTTATTTTGTAAGTTGTAGATCCAAATGAGTTTGTGGCGTGACAGACATAATCTCCAAAGTCTGGATCATCAAGAGGAGTGATGATAACACTGTTGTTCATGACCTTGATGTTATGGCCATTTAAAGTTTGGCCATTCCTTGTCCAAGAGTAGTTAAATAGAATGTCACTAGTCGCGTGGCATAGCAAAGAACATGAAGTTTCCTTCGCACATAGAACTGATCTAGGGGAAACGTCTTTCATGATGCTGGGTGGCACTGAGTTTAAAAAGGAGGTAAAAAGGTAAGATTCAGCATCTTTCATATAGCCAAAAAATAAGAGTAGGTGGCCTTTGCAGGAGAACGTTTAATAAAAAACCTCCAATACTTTCTGAAAGCTGATAAGCATAGCTTCTACCCGTAATTTGAAAGTTCATGGGGTCCTGGGTTCGAATATTTCACTCATGAAATCTGACATCAATCGTATTTAGCTTCTGCTCGCTTAAAGGAAAAATTTCATTTTGTGGCCAGTCATACCACAGTTGATGATACTTACCAGCGATGATCACTGCTGTAGCTGTTCGGCGTTGGCCAAAAATGTTTGACGCTCTGCATTCATAAATGCCTCCGTCACTAGGTGCGACCTCTTGAATGACAAGAATGTGGTCATCGTTTCTGAACTGAGCCCGTGGTATACTGGTATTTCCATTTTTACTCCATATAACAGAAGGCTTAGGATCTCCAGTAGCCTCACATGTTAATACTACCACATCGCCGACTTGAAAAATGGTTCTTTCCGGTAGGTCTTTTACGGCGGGCTCGCCTAGTAGAATTTCACTAAGTTAGCGGCAGTTTTTACAACAATAACAAAACGGAAGGATCCTTTTCTCAGAGAGAAAAAGAAATTACCCGGGATCTACCTTTTAAAGGGCATATAAAATAAGGGTCTCAATGAATTTGAATGCGAGAGCCTAACAAACGGGACGTCTTTCAGAGAAAATAAAGAAACTAGTACTCCGTGATTTATTGCCTAAAGGGTTGTTGAAGTAGCTGTTCATTATTCATAATTTCGAGTTGGTTGAAAATTTGTCGTTTCAGTGACAAACGAATTCTATGAACTTTACCTTTGGTTTCAATCGTTACGAAGTTACTAGAAAAGTACACCATCTGCAATAAAAAAAAGCAGGAAGAAAGAAATCATCCATAAAACTCTAAGATTTTTTCTGTACCCAAAGTATTTTTACTTGTTCCCCATCGTGCAATTGAAATCAAAGGCGTCAATGAAGATTACATCTGACGGACCGATTGACTGACTGATTGGCCGAAAAGTGGCACGTAACTTGCTAAGCGATGGTTGAATGTAATGCGAGTGAAACAAGATTGAATTTTGTCCTAGAAATTTGCATTTTCAAAAGAGGACGTTCGTCACTTTACCTTCTCTATAAAAGCTCTGAGAAACACTCTGTAATTGGTATTTGGCTGGAGTGGTTTGTTAAGAAAGACCTCCCCATCACTGCCTCTCCTATTTCTTGGTTTACTGCTTGAATGTCCTCCATCTCCAACAACAAATTTTCGGAACACATTAAAGTCCTGCCCTCTAAACTGAAAAGTGATATATGCTGCAGGAACCGGAGATTTGTGGGCCTCTTCATACGTCATTAAATCCTTCGGTGTTAAACTCTCAGGTGAGTTAACCACACCAGTATAGTCCAAGCTGTATCTTATAACGATGACTTGAAAGAACCTGTGAAGTAGGATGTTCATTGATTCCGCATAAAGCTTAGAAGATTTGCAAATTCTTCACTTAAAAAAGAAAAAAGAGTTGAATAAAAGGGCTCATACTTTGCATTCCCTGGAAAGCGTGGTAATGTTATGTTTGCTGTTATGCCTTCTCCACTTGGAATCTGAGAGAAGGAAGGTGGAGATGGTGTTTCTTTTGACCACGTTTGGGATAATTTCAAACCTGTGCAAGCAAAAGAAAGGACCGAACTTACACCCACATTGAAAATAAAAACTCAATAGGTTAGTAATCTGGCTACACTGTGTCATTGGGACGCAGGCAACGAAAATGCTGAACACTTTGCCGTGTTTGTTAAGGTTTAGGATAAGGACAAGGTACGGGACACAAAAAAAATTATATAACTTGATGAAAACTCTGCAACAGATCATTAGTTTCACTTTTCCAACCTACTTTTTGTTTGAGCGACTATAGCTTTGCTGTAGGGTCCAGGCCCTGCCACAGTGTAACCTCTAACGGACACTTCATACTTTGCGCACATCCAGAAGCCAGTCAGTAATACACTTGATTTGGTTGTGTTTATCGCATGAAAGGTAAAGTCAACCTTCAAACAGCTCTCCTTTAACTCGAGACGGACTTCATAAAGTTTAATAACGCCATTTGCCGCCTCTTTAGGAAGTTCTGCCCAAGTGATTTTGTTTGTCGTATAGTTTACTTCACTAGATGAAACATTTTCTGCTCCGCGACTTGGTTCTAATGGAGGAAAACCATATAGTAACAGTTTCACATTTAGTTATCGGTGAGTACGAAACGCTCCATCATAGAATGTTAGTTTAAAATCAAATGATCTCTTGCAACTGATTCAAAGCGTATCAAAACCATTACGCTGCAGTGAACAGAAAACAGGGTGCATAAATTCTAGAATTTTTTTTTTTTTTACCACAGCTTCATCTTGCACTTCGAATTATAGTATTTAAGAACAGACGGCGAAACAAAGGAAACTAAAAGTATATCATGACTAAGAGAAATGATCGTTTCTAATTTGAAAGAATCGACAAAACAGACTGTACACAAATGTATGCATCGTTGCATACCCTTACAGTTGGCAAGATAGTGTATACCTGCATCATTCGTACCCCTGCACATTCTTTGTTTTACGAGCACAATTTTAAAGCCTCAAACCAAAACAAAAAAAAAAAGTTTGCTGACAATGAAATTGCACCTCGTCCTTCGTACCCATCATATATTTTAACCAATTTGCCTTCTTCACCTGTTCTTTTTTCAAAGTAGTGATTGGAGTGACGTAATGGAAGAGTGACTATTTAAGACTGCAACAAGTGGAAGCCCAGTCATTGTTCTTTCTCTATGGCTTAAGGAAACAAGTTACTTACGTGCGTACACACAATAAATCAATCTCAAAGTTAGACTTTACCACAACCTGGGCAACACTTGCTAGTCCATTTCAAAAAATGGGAAATGCTAACATTCTAATGCTGTTGTTTTTAAAGATAATGTAGCTTCCGGTGGCCCACAGAGTTTTACAGGTTACATCAAGATGTTAAAAAGTAAATCATCATGAATTTTAGCAACTTTCATAAAGTTTACTTCGTCAATCTTCCGTCACCCTATTTTCACGAAAGCTTGTATCACCAGATATTATACTGTCGCAAAATCTGTGAACGAGAACTTGGCAAAAGGAAACTTCCACTGTCTTATAAATCCTTTAACAGTTACCCACTCTCAAGAGGACAAACGCCTTTTATATTGAATTTTGCAACACGATCAAAACCAATAAAAAATCCTCGGAGACTATGAAACACTCAGTATCAACGAGTAATGTTTATGTGTCCATGGGAAAATACTGCTATGTAAAGAAACAAATCTTCCATAAAGGGATGGACATTGTTGCTGATATGATGCGATTAAATGCAAGAACAAACACAATAAAAGTAACAATAACAGCACAGATGTTGACATAAAACTTACTGTCTTCCAGTGTCTCTACAACCTGGCCAACACTTGCTGGTCCATTCCCAAAAGCAGTAAATGCTAACACTCCAATGCTGTAGTTTGTAAACTCATTCAGATGATCTAAAGTGACTGTTTGTCTTTTATTCTGTTGCGCTTTGGTGATATTGAGAAACTTGGCGGCCATGTCACCATTTGGTAAGGCTTGATAATTCACTTTATATCCTTTGATAATTCCATTTCGATCATCAGCAATGACAGGATCCCAAGAGACAAAGATACTTATAGAAGATGTCGCACTAACTGTAACAGCTTGTGGTGCATTACTTGGTACTAAAGGCAAAATCATGAAGTTAAAAAAGTACATCTTCGATTAATCATATCAGCAACAATTTTTGAGTTTACACTCTCACTCTTTTAAGTTCGTTGGCCACAGTAGGATTCTCTAGGGGAGAAAATGTGAGTATTATCTGATTAAAGGTTTAAGTTAAAGACTTTACAAATTCACTTGATAGCAATCGTGAAAATGTAGCTTTAACTATTTTTTCGTGCATTTGAAGAAGTACTTCTCAATATTGAAACGAGACTGACAATAAAAAGATTATTTCCAATGCCTTCTTTGTTTATCGTTACAAATAAATCAGTACATGAAACATTGAACATCGTTTCAAAACAATGTTTCAGGCTTACAGCCAAATTTATTAATTTGATTTGAAAGGAAACTTAAATGAAATCATTTAGTCAAACTCGCAATGTATCAATTATTATTATTATCATTATCATCATTATGCGTGGCATGTTTTGGAGTATCGCAGGCTTCTGGCTTCAGATAACCTGGAGATCTCTAACTTTAAGCGAACACAATTTAAATGAACACAATTTCAGCGTGTCGTGTCATTTCCCTGGCTTGAAAATTGCGCATAATCTTATCTGAATAAACTATCTGGAGCTTCGATTTGAAGCTTTCCAACTTCGAGGAGGACTGAATGCCATGTCACGTCAGGCGAGGAAGCTGAAAGTAAAATAGACAGAACAGATGAATAAGGATATTTTGGAGCGCAAGAAAAAAGCGCAGGAGCTTATTTCTTCAGAGAATCCTCCTTGCAACGAGAATGGAAGGAAAATAGGATATATTGACGTTATGAAGGAGTTGTGGGATGATATGGGGTAAAAGAATTTACAATTGAAGAGCCAAAATCTACGGGACCAGGCATCGAGGTTGGAGAAAATAAGAAATAATGGAACAGATCTATCCATCAGAGAGAGAAGTGTCGAGGATCCAGGGAACATCACATCTACAAGTGAATATTCTAGTCAGGAAAATATTGAAAATGAAAGTCAAAACAACCAAAATAGAGAAAGTGGAAATGCTAATTCTCCAACAAGAAGCCTGAATTTGCATAGCGCAGAGCCGCTGCAAATCCCAATGGAAAGCAGAGTTACAATGAGCGATTGGCCGAATGTGTCTGATGATGTTCCTGAGTGTCTACCTACTTATGCGACTGTCAACTTGCCAGGATCGGTCGACTGGGGCCGAAGTTCCGACGGGGAAATGATAACAATCACCACTGCTACGATCGATGATGCGTATAATGAAATAACAACATGGAGAAAAAACACCTTCTTGGTTCCGTGTGGTAAAACTGGTCGTGACTTTATTGACCAGTTAACGAAGCTTATTGACGACTGGAACAATAGATCACCCATGCAACACCTTGCGCTAAAAGCCGCTATTGTTCTCCTCGCTACTGCGCTACAAAAGCCTGGTCAGCGGTCAAAAGCAAAGGAACATCAAAAATGTCTTGAGAAACGGTTAACACTGTGGAGAAATGGCGAGATCGAGTCTCTATTACGCGAAGGGAGAATGATCCAACTGCGCTTATTAAAGTCGAACAAATATGATCTACCAAATAAAACGCGCATTTTTGCAAAGCTGGTCATGGAGGGCCACATTAATTCGGCCCTACGATATCTCAGTGAGGATGATAGTGGAGGAGTATTACCGCTGATTGATGATGTTGTGAGGCAACTAAGAGAAAAAAACCCTGATGCGCAGAGGGCTAAACTAGGGTCACTGTTGTTCGGGCCCGTGGAAGACATGCCTGACTCAGTGTACTGAGAAATCATTGGAGAGTTTGTAAGAGAAGCGGCATTGAGAACTAAAGGGTCTGGCGGCCCTTCGGGTGTGGACGCCAATGGTTTTAAGAGGATCTTGGCAAGCAAGTCTTTTAAGAGATCAAGTATCAACCTATGTGAGTCCATTGCTACACTCACAGGAAGGCTGTGCACAGAATTTGTTGATCCGCTGACCATTGAGCCTATCTTAGCCAGTCGCCTTATTCCGCTTGACAAAGGCAATGGCGAGGTTCGCCCAATCGGCGTGGGCGAGGTGATTAGAAGAATAATAGGCAAATGCGTCACTAGAGTTGTAAAACAAGATGTGATCAACGCAAGCGGGGCCATGCAAGTGTGCGCTGGTCAGAAGAGTGGAGGGGAAGCCGCAATACATGCCATGCGCAATATCTTTGAAGCCGATGAAACTGATGCCGCCTTACTAGTTGACGCCTCAAACGCCTTCAATTCACTAAACAGAGCGGCTGCGCTGAATAACATCAGAGTGCTATGCCCATTGATCGCCACATATGGTGGTAGTGAACTCAAATCTGCAGAAGGAACCACACAGGGAGACCCCTTAGCTATGTCAATGTATGCAATCAGCTTACAACCGTTAATATCGCTACTTCATAACCTTAGCACTGCGAAGCAATGCTGGTTCGCGGATGATGCTACTGGAGCAGGCGCCCTAGAAGAGGTCAAACAATGGTGGGACGAGTTGAGGCAGGCTGGTTCGCCCCTTGGATATTATCCCAATCCCAAGAAGTGTTGGCTTGTTGTTAAGCCGGAAAAGGAAGGTCGCGCAAAGGAAATGTTCGCAGAGACTGGTATTAACATCACCACCGAGGGGCGCAAACACCTGGGCGCTGCGCTGGGCTCACGGTCCTATCTTGAGCATAGCATTATGTGGGTGGCAAGGTAGAAGATTGGGTGGGAGAAGTGACGAGGTTGGCGGAGTTTGCAAGATCTCAGCCACAAGCTAGTTATGCAGCATTCACATTTGGGCTTAGACATCGGTGGACGTACTTTATGAGGATATTGCCGGATATCGAGACCTCACTGCAGCCCTTAGAGCGTGCAATCTCGGATGTGCCTATACCATCGCTCATAGAAAGTAACTGTTCTGAGGCAGAGCGTGATCTAGTAGCATTGCCGGTGCGTATGGGTGGTCTTGGGCTCATAAATCCATCTGATAGTGCGGATGCGGAGTACTCAGCCTCTATTAGAGTAAGTGCTCCACTTGTAAGCAAGATAGAGGCGCAATCCCATGAGATCCCAGATGAAGCCGAGGTACAACGACTGGTATACACCACCCGAAAAGAAAAGGATGATGGGCTAAAAGAAGAGCTTGAGGTTTTAATACACGTTATTATATCGCTGGCAGCACCCGTGGGGAATATGAAGCAAATCCTGTGTTCTGATTGGCTAACCGGGTGGGCAAGATGAGCCCATCCTGCGTGCTCGGGATTGCCCGCTTTGACCCCGCTCAAGGAAAGGCTTAGGTGGAACGGACTTGCAAAGTTCGCAACTGTTGAACAATGTAGCGATGTAGTCGCAAAAAGTAGCAGAAGACAGTAAAACAAAGAAAACAGAAGACTCTCCTAGGTATATTGTGCTGCAACAGTTGCGTCTCTTTCCCGGCTTTCAAATTCCACATATCATTCTTAAGTCTTTTTAAAGCGAAATCTTTTTCCTCTACCAGAAATTCTTTATTAGTAGGCTTGTTTGGTCAAGATGGCTGGATATGAGTCCTGTTGTTTTATTTCGTTTTTATGGACCTTAAATTTATTCAGGTCCACAAAAACGCAGAAAAGACCTCGGTCAACATGCATTTCACTGTTGTTTGACCCCTTCTTTTTCTGCAAAATGAAGACCTTATCAATAACGTCTATTTCAACGTCTCATAAGGCGTAGCGAGCGACATCATGTATTTCGTGGCCTGACGAAGCATCTTCGCGAAGATCTCCGTTTTGAAATTTTTCTCTTTCCCTTCTTCCCTTTCCCTTAAGTTCCAGGTCATTTGGCTGACGTATCATTGGTCATTTCGTTAACGTCATTGGCATACAATTTCACTAACATCTCTATGCAGTTTTCTTTTCTTCGAAATAGCGACAGTTAAAATGTTGTAAGAAAATTGACAGTGCTGCCGATATGATGCAATTAGAAGCAAGAAGAAACACAATAAAAGTAACAATAACAGCACAGATGCTGACATAAAACTTACTGTCTTCCAGTGTCTCCACAACCTTCCCAACGCTTGCCGGTCCATTTCCAAAAATAGTAAATGCTAACACCTCAATGCTGTAGTTTGTAAACTCATTTAGACCAACTAAAGTCACTGTTTGTCTAATATTCTGTTTCTCATTAGTAATATTGAGAATCTTGGCGACGATGTAACAATTTGGTAATGCTTGATAATTCACGATGTATCCTTTGATAATTCCATTTCGATCATCAGCAATAACAGGATCCCATGAGACGGAGATACTTCTAGAGGATGTAACACTAACTGTAACAGCTTGTGGTGTATTACTTGGTTCTAAACACAAAATCATGAAATTACAAAGTACATCTAACATTAAATATATCGACGACGTTTTTTAAGTCTAAACTTTCAATCTTTCATGTTATTGCAATTCCAGGAGTTAATAAATGATGTTTAAGAGAACCATCTTTACAAGTTGTCAAAGAAGCTGTGAACAGTTTCCAAACGAATGCGTTCGCATTGAAAATAAACAAATAAAAGAATGAAAAATAATTCAATAATTTTAACAAAAAACAAAACCCTGGAAACAAACTAGAACGGAAGGAATGTTGCCTACCACTTTTTGGTACACAGAGATTTTGCATAAAAAGTAATAGGCTCCGAAGTAAATAACATTACTAACAAAAATCCGGAATAGCTTAACTAATAACAGAAAATAAAATAGAAAGGCTGGACAAATATAAAACACTCAGTATCCCAAAGTACTGTTTCTGCGTTCAACGTGATTTAATTAAATGCAAGAACAAACATAATAAAAGTAACAATAACAGCACAGATGTTGACATAAAACTTACTGTCTTCCAGTGTCTCTACAACCTGGCCAACACTTGCTGGTCCATTCCCAAAAGCAGTAAATGCTAACACTCCAATGCTGTAGTTTGTAAACTCATTCAGATGATCTAAAGTGACTGTTTGTCTTTTATTCTGTTGCGCTTTGGTGATATTGAGAAACTTGGCGGCCATGTCACCATTTGGTAAGGCTTGATAATTCACTTTATATCCTTTGATAATTCCATTTCGATCATCAGCAATGACAGGATCCCAAGAGACAAAGGTACTTTTAGAAGATGTCGCACTTACTGTAACAGCTTGTGGTGCATTACTTGGTACTAAAGGCAAAATCATGAAGTTAAAAAAGTACATCTTCGATTAATCATATCAGCAACAATTTTTGAGTTTACACTCTCACTCTTATAAGTTCGTTGGCCACAGTAGGGTTCTCTAGGGGAGAAAATGTGAGTATTATCTGATTAAAGGTTTAAGTTAAAGACTTTACAAATTCACTTGATAGCAATCGTGAAAATGTAGCTTTAACTATTTTTTCGTGCATTTGAAGAAGTACTTCTCAACATTGAAACGAGACTGACAATAAAAAGATTATTTCCAATGCCTTCTTTGTTTATCAGTGCAAATAAATCAGTACATGAAACATTGAACATCATTTCAAAACAATGTTTCAGGCTTACAGCCAAATTTATTGATTTGATTTGAAAGAAAACAAATGAAATCATTAAGTCAAACTCGCAATGTATCAAGGGTAAGTGCCAAGACAGGGAAGTGTTTCAAAGTTCTAGTCGATTCGTAACCTTGCCGTTTTAGGAAACATTCAAAAGACATAGTTGATAAATAAAAAACACAAAGATAAGTACTTAACACCGAAATCTGTATCTTTTGTCAGCGAAATAAGTTGAAAACAAACAGTTGGTGATAGTATAGGATCAAAATCTTAACGACTGATAAAAACTGACTAAACGAAACGGCCTCGTAAGTTATTGCTCGGATGATTGAAATCATTATTAACATTTTTATTATTATTATTATTATCATTATCATTATCATTATCATTATCATTATCATTATCATTATCATTATCATTATCATTATCATCATCATCATCATCATCATCATCATTATCATTATTATTATTATTATTATTATTATTATCAGTATTATTATTATCTTTATCATTATCATCATTTTCATTATTATAATTATTATTATTATAAAAAATCACAGTCTATTGCTTGATTTGGCGGAGAGTGCCAGGGCAGGAGAAATTCTCCCGGCCAGAGGTGCCTACTAATGAAAGTCAACATGAGGGAGACGTCTAGCTCATGACACGTCGCTACTACGTTTTGTAAGGCGTTTTAATACACGTTATTATATCGCTGGCAGAACTCGTGGGGAATATGAAGCAAATCCTGTGTTCTGATTGGCTAACCGAGTGGGCAAGGTGAGCTCATCCTGCTTGCTCGGGATTGCCCGCTTTGACCCCGCTCAAGGAAAGACTTAGGTGGAACGGACTTGCAAAGTTCGCAACTGTTGAACAATGTCGGCGATGTAGTCGCAAAAAGTGGCAGAAGGCAATAAAATAAAGAAAACAGAAGACTCTCCTAGGTACATTGTGCTGCAACAGTTGCGTCTCTTTCCCGGCTTTCAAATTCAGCATATCATTCTTGAGTCTTTTTAAAGCGAAATCTTTTTCCTCTACCAGAAATTCTTTATCAGTAGGCTTGTTTGGTCAAGGTGGCTGGATATCAGTCCTGTTGTTTTATTTCGTTTTTATGGACCTTAAATTTATTCAGGTCCACAAAAACACAGAAAAGACCTCGGTCAACATGGATTTCACTGTTGTTTGACCCCTTCTTTTTCAACAAAATGAAGACCTTATCAATAACGTCTATTTCAACGTCTCATAAAGCGTGGCGAGCGACATCATGTATTTCGTGGCCTGACGAAGCATTTTCGCGAAGGTCTCCGTTTTGTATTTTTTCTCTTTCCCTTCTTCCCTTTCCCGAATTTTCCAGGTCATTTGACTGACGTATCATTGGTCATTTCGTTAACGTCATTGGCATACAATTTCACTAACATCTCTTTTCAGTTTTCTTTTCTTCGAAATAGCGACAGTTAAAATGTTGTAAGAAAATTGACAGTGCTGCCGATATAATGCAATTAGAAGCAAGAAGAAACACAATAAAAGTAACAATAACAGCACAGATTATGGGAAATAAAACTTACTGTCTTCCAGTGTCTCCACAACCTGCCCAACGCTTGCCGGTCCATTTCCAAAAATAGTAAATGCTAACACCTCAATGCTATAGTTTGTAAACTCATTTAGACCAGCTAAAGTCACCGTTTGTCTATTATTCTGTTCTTGATTAGTAATATTGAGGATCTTGGCGACCAGGTAACCATTTGGTAATGCTTGATAATTCACGATGTATCCTTTGATAATTCCATTTCGATCATCAGCAATAACAGGTTCCCATGAGACGGAAATACTTCTAGAGGATGTAGCACTAACTGTAACAGCTTGTGGTGTATTACTTGGTTCTAAACACAAAATCATGAAATTACAAAGTACATCTAACATTGAATATATCGACGACACTTTTTAAGTCTAAACTTTCAATCTTACATGTTATTGCAATTTCAGGAGTTAAAAAATGATGTTTAAGAGAACCATCTTTACAAGTTGTTAAAGAAGCTGTGAACAGTTTCCAAACGAATGCGTTCGCACTGAAAAATAAACAAATAAAAGAATGAAAAATAATTCAATAATTTTCACAAAAACAATACCCTCGAAACAAACTAGAACGGAAGGAATATTGCCTACTACTTTTTGGTGCACAAAGATTTTGCATAAAAAGTAAGAAGCTCTGAAGTAATTAACATTACCAACAAAAATCCGGAATACCTTAAAAGAATAAAAGGAAATATATTCAGAAGACTTAGCCTTTAGCGGCCACTGGATTTTAGGGTTACAAAGTACATCTCAATTTTCGCAACTTTTATAAAGTTTACTTCGTCAATCTTGTACGTCAATGTATTCTCAAGAAGGCTTGTACGACCAAAATGTGAGTTGTTGGAAATGCCGTGAAAGAAAACTTCCACTGCTGAAAGAGACCCTGAGAGTTACCTACTGTCAACAACATATATGCCTTTTGCTATCTGTTACATTAATACTTTGCACCAAATATGAGAACATCAAAAATAAAATAGAAAGGCTGGAAAAATACAAAACACTCAGTATCCCAAAGTACTGTTTCTGCGTCCAATATGATTTCATTAAATGCAAGAATAAACACAATAAAAGTAACAATAACAGCACAGATGCTGGCATAAAACTTACTGTCTTCCATTGTCTCCACAACCTGGACAACGCTTGCTGGTCCATTTCCGAAAGCAGTAAATGCTAACACTCCTATACTGTAGTTTGTAAACTCATTCAGATTATCTAAAGTGACCATTTGTCTATAATTCTGTTCCTCATTAGTAATATTGAGGATCTTGGCGACGATGTAACCATTTGGTAAGGCTTGATAATTCACGATGTATCCTCTGATAATTCCATTTCGACCGTCAGCAACGATAGGATCCCATGAGACGGAGATACTTCTAGAGGATGTCGCACTAACTGTAACAGCTTGTGGTGCATTACTTGGTTCTAAACACAAAATCATGAATTTACAAAGTACATCTAACATTGAATATATCGACGACATTTTTTAACTCTAAACTTTCGATCTATCATGTGATTGCAATTTCAGGAGTTAATAAATAACGCTTAAGAGAACTATCTTTACAAGTTTCGAAGAAACTGTGAACAGTTTCCAAACGAATGCGTCCGCATTTATAGAAAAATAAACAAATAAAAGAATGAAAAATAATTCAATAATTTAACAAAAAACAAAAAACAAAACCCTCGAAACAAACTAGAACGGAAGGAATATTGCTTACTACTTTCTGGTACACAAAGATTTTGCATAAAAAGTAAGAGGCTCAGAAGTAAACAACATTACTAACAAAAATCCGTAATAGCTTAAAAGAAGAAAAGGACATATATATTCAGAAGACTTAGCCTTTGGCGGCCACTGGATTTTAGGGTACAAAGCATTTACAAAGTACATCTCAATTTTTGCAACTTTTATAAAGTTTACTTCGTCAATTTTGTACGTCAATATATTTTCGAGGAGGCTTGTAAGACTAGAAGTTGAACTGTCGCAAAGAGCCTTTGAAAGGGCAACTTGCGGATAAGTAACTCCGTAGACTTCTGATAACGACGGATTTCACGGAGTGCAACTGTGCCTGGTCTGTAACGGTGAGGTTTCTTCACGCCACCCGTAGCGGGAGCACTCTTGCGGGCCGCCTTAGTGGCTAACTGTTTACGAGGAGCTTTCCCACCTGTTGATTTCCGGGCGGTTTGCTTGCTACGAGCCATAGCCAACAAGATTGGACGCTTCAGTCTAGTAATCTTCAGAAAATTTTACGCTTTTCTCGCGATCTCCAGTGACAAAACCGATTTTATAACAAGCGCTCAACGATCCGATTGGTTATCCAAAGTTTGCTTGTGATTGGCTGCGGTGAATTTCTTTGTTCGGGTACTCTTTTTTTCCGAGGACGAGGCGGAAAGTAAATTTTAGTAAACTCTGACCTGCAATTTTTCTCGAAACTGCCCTCGGTTTTCAGTCGCTCGCCTTCAGTGAGTACTCTCGAAAAAGTAATAAACTAATTAGTGAGTGAGTGAGTGAGACTGAATTTGACCATGGATTACTTTGAAGGTGCGCTAAGAGTTACCTACTGTCAACAACATATACGCCTTTTGCTATCTGTTACATTAATACTTTGCACCAAACATAAGAAAATCGAAACTAAAATAAAAAGGCTGGACAAATATAAAACACTCAGTATCCCAAAGTACTGTTTCTGCGCCCAATATGATTTAATTAAATGCAAGAACAAACACAATAAAAGTAACAGTAACAACACAGATGCTGGCATAAAACTTACTGTCTTCCAGTGTCTCCACAACCTGGACAACGCTTGTTGGTCCATTTCCGAAAGCAGTAAATGCTAACACTCCTATACTGTAGTTTGTAAACTCATTCAGATGATCTAAAGTGACTGTTTGTCTTTTATTCTGTTGCGCTTTGGTGATATTGAGAAACTTGGCGGCCATGTCACCATTTGGTAAGGCTTGATAATTCACTTTATATCCTTTGATAATTCCATTTCGATCATCAGCAATGACAGGATCCCAAGAGACAAAGATACTTTTAGAAGATGTCGCACTAACTGTTACAGCTTGTGGTGCATTACTTGGTACTAAAGGCAAAATCATGAAGTAAAAAAAGTACATCTTCGATAAATCATATCAGCAACAATTTTTGAGTTTACACTCTCACTCTTATTAGTTCGTTGGCCACAGTAGGATTCTCTAGGGGAGAAAATGTGAGTATTATCTGATTAAAGGTTTAAGTTCAAGACTTTACAAATTCATTTGATAGCAATCGTGAAAATGTAGCTTTCGCAATTTTTTCGTGTATTTGGAGTACTTCTCATTATGGAAACGAGGCTGACAATAAAATGATTATTTCCAATGCCTTCTTTGTTTATCGTTGCAAATAAATCAGTACGTGAAATATTGAACATCATTTCAAAACCATGTACCAGGCTAACAGCCAAATAAATTGATTTGATTTGAAAGAAAACTTAAATGAAATCATTAAGTCAAACTCGCAATATATCAAGGGTAAGTTCCAAGATAGGGAAGTGTTTCAAAGTTCTAGTCCATTCGTAACCTTGCCGTTTCAGGATGCATTCCAAAACATAGTTGGTAAATGAAAAACACAAAGATAAAGACTTGACGCCGGAATCTGTATCTTTCGTCAACGAAAGCACTTGAAAGCAAACAGTTGGCTTAGTATAGTAACAAGATCTCAACGACGGATAAGAACAGACCAAACGAAACGGCCTTGTCGTGACAAATTATTTTTATTATTATCATTATTATTATTATTATCATGAAAAATCACAGTCTACTGCTTGATTTGGCGGAGACTGCCAGGGCAGGAGAAATTCTTCCGATCAGCTATAGGAGGAAATAGCGTAAATGAAGCAAGAGTTGGAGAAAATTTCTCAAAAAATAGAAAACGCAGAAGAGCAAAGGCTTCGTCGAGAAGAGCCTAAAACGAGCAGAAGTCATGATGAGAAAGGATGCTATTACTACATATGATAGCAGAGTCATTGGCCTTTCCACAAGAAATTCTTTATTAGTAGGCTTGTACAAACGAGGATACTATCAATAACGTGTATTTCAACGCCTCATAAATTGTAGCGCGCGATCTTTCGCTTTTGGGTCTTAGGTCGTCGGTCCACGGTTGAGTAAGGTCTTCGGTTCTTAGAAACCTCCACTACCGGAGCTATCGAGGTTATAACCGACCAGACAAAACAAACAAGTACTCATGCTTGGAAGGCGAATCTGTTGCGAATAGAACCAATTATTTCACATGATAACGAATCGCAAAGCTATGACAAACCGTTTGGGTTTATTCGATTAGATACATTGGAAAATCCCAAGCTAGTTAAGATGTTTGATCTGAGAAAAAGTTAACGTGCTACGTACGATGATTCATTTGGTCATCAATGGCAGCAACTAAAAGATTCAAATCAGCAAAGTAACACTTCTTAAGAAAGTTGGAAACAGAATTTGGTGACTTGTTGCGATTTTAAGATCTCATCAATAATAACCCTTTTGTTCTAGCCAAAAATCTTTCGAAGGCTCAGCTGGGCACTGAGGAAATTGCAGCCGTTTCACTAGTGACCAGTTCGCTAATGGTCAAGGTGGTTTCCCTAATGTTCCAGGTCATTTGGCTGACGTATCATTAGTCATTTCGTTAACCCTTTAACGTCATAGGCACAAAATATCACTAACATCTCTATCTAGTTCTCTTTTCTTCGAAATAGCGACAGTTAAAATGTTGTAAGAAAATTGACAGTGCTGCCGATATAATGCAATTAAAAGTAAGAACAAATACAATAAAAGTAACAATAGCACAGATGCTGGCATAAAACTTACTGTTTTCCAGTGTCTCCACAACCTGCCCAATGCTTGCTGGTCCATTTCCAAAAATAGTAAATGCTAAAACCCCAATGCTGTAGTTTGTAAACTCATTTAGACCAGCTAAAGTCACCGTTTGTCTATTATTCTGTTCGTCATTAGTAATATTGAGGATCTTAGCGACGATGTAACCATTTGGTAAGGCTTGATAACTCACGATGTATCCTTTGATAATTCCATTTCGATCATCAGCAACGACAGGATCCCATGAGACGGAGATACCTCTAGAAGATGTCACATTAACTGTAACAGCTTGTGGTGTACCACTGGGTTCTAAAGGCAAAAAGTATATCTTAGATTAAATGTATCCGAGTGACATTTTTTAACTCTACACTTTCACTATTTCGTCTTATTGCAATTTCAGGAGTAAAAATTACTTTTAAAGGTTTCGAAGAAGCCATGAACAACCTTTTTTACAGACGAATGCTTTTATATTAAAAAAAAAAGGATAAAGTCAAACAAACAAAACCCTTTAAGCAAACTAGCATAGAAGAATTATTCCTTACTGCTTTCTAGTACACAAAAATTTTGCATGAAAAGTAAGGGGCTCAGAGGTAAGCAATAATAAAAATCCGGAATAGATTAAAACGATAAAAAAAAAAAAGATGGGTTTAGAAGATGAGGCATTCGATGGACCACCGAATCTTAGAGGTAAAATCATGATGTATAAAGGGCATCAGAATTTTAGCAAGGTTCATAAAATTGACTTCTTTCATCTTGTACGTTATCCTATTTTCAAGGAGGCCTGTGCTAGCATAAGTTAAACCATCGCAAAATCTATAAACGAGAACTTGGCAAAAGAAAATGTCTCCTGCTTATTAAAACTTCTAACACAATAAAAGAAACAATAACAGCACAGATGCTGGCATAAAACTTACTGTCTTCCAGTGTCTCCACAACCTGGCCAACACTTGCCGGTCCATTTCCAAAAACAGTAAATGCTAACACCCCAATACTGTAGTTTGTGAACTCATTCAGATTACCTAAAGTCACAGTTTGTCTTCTATTCTGTTGCTCTTTAGTGATTTTGAAGATCTTCGTAGCAATGCCACCATTTGGTAAGGCTTGATAATTCACTTTATATCCTTTGACAATTCCATTTCTATCATCAGCAATGACAGGATCCCAGGAGACGGAGATACTTCTAGAAGATGTAACACTAACTGTAACAGCTTGTGGTGCACCGGTCGGCTCTAAAGGCAATATTACGAGGGTAAAAAGTACATCTAAGATTACACATTTCAGCAACATTTTCTAAGTGTACACTCTCACTTGTTTTAGTCCATGGGCCACAGTAGGGTTCTCGGTACCACTCTGGAGGGGAAAATGTGATTGTGATCTGATTAAAGGTTATGTCAAAGACTTTACAAATTCATTTGATAGCCAATACCTATTTTGTTGATCTTGGCAAAGAGATCAGTACATGAAACATTGAACAGCATTTCAAAACAATGTTTTCAAACCATTTGGTAACACTCGTAAGGTATCATGGGTACGTTCCAAGATAGGGAAGTGCTTCACAGTTCTAATCGATTCGTAACCTTGCCGCGTTAGGACGAATTCAAAAGACATAGTTGATAAACAAAAAACACAACGATAAAGACTTAATGCAGAAACCTGTATTTTGTCGGCGAAAGCACTAGAGAGCAAATAGTTGGCGATCGAATATTATCAAGATCACAACGACTGATAAGAACAGACGAAACTAAACAGCCTCTTTGTGAAATTTGTATCAGTCACTGCTCGGATGATGGAGATTATTTACTATCATTATTACAATTATTATTATTATAAAAAATCACAGTCTATTGCTTGGTTTCGCGGAGAGTGCAAAGGAAGGAGAAATTCATCCAGTCAGCCATAGCAGGAAATACTGTAGCCTTTAAATCAATAAAGCGAGAATTGGAGAAAACTTCTCAAAAAATGGAAAACGCCGAAAAGATTCAAGGGTGTAATTTATGAAGTGGAGAACAAAGGTCTCGTCGAGAAGGGCCTAAAACGAGCAGAACTCATGATGAAAAAGGCTGCTATTCCTACGGGTGATAGCAGAGTTATTGGCCGTTCCTCTCGTGATTAGCTAATGGCTGATTCTTAGCATCAAGGCCAGAGGTGTCTACTAATGAAAGTCAACATGAGGGAGACGTCTAACTCATGACACATCGCTACTACGTTTTGTGAGGCGTTTGATACAAGTCATTATATCGCTGGCAACACTTGTGAAAAACATGAGGCAAATCCTGTGTTCTGATTGGCTAACCGAGTGGGCATGATGAGTCCATCCTGCCTACTCGGAATTGACCTCTTTGATCTTGCTCAAAAAAAAATTGAGTGGAGCGGTCTCGCAAAATTCAATAACTTTTATTTTAAAGTCCCACAAAGCATAGCGAGCGATATCATGTCAGTATTTCGTGGTTTGAAGAAGCATTTTTGCGAAGGTCTTCGTTTTGTACTTTGATCCCAGCGTTTTCTACAAACAAGGACTCTACCGATAACGTGCATTTCAATGCCTCACAAAGTGTGGTGCGCGATATTTCGGTTATGGGTCTTTGGTCTTCGGTCTTCGGTTGAGTTCGGTCTTCGGTTCATGATACCCCCACCAGTGCTATCAAGATTATGACAGCCCAGACAAAGTAAACATTTACTCAAGACCGAGGTCACAGTTTTTCATCATATGAACCGACCTTTAGCCGGTAAATAACATTTTTTTTTTTAACTTTACGAAATTCTTTCCGAAAGAACCTGAATGATTTAGGTTTGTAACCACGGCAAGATCTTCCATAAACTGAACAATTTTTGAGCGAGTAAATGGTCGTTAAAATAGAGGTGATACAAATTAAAGAGAGATGCCTCATCGAAACATTTTCATTTGCGTAAGGATAATGGTGATTTAAAAGGCTTCCAAAAAAACTTTGAAATCTTATTTTTACAAGAATTTGTCACAATCTGACACCTGTCTATTAGAGCGCAAGAACATTTGAAAAACAACGGAACTAGTTTAACAAGGACGGACACGACAATGTTTTCTTCAAAAACATTTAATGATCTAACGGGAAGTATTATTCACTCTTATCGACGATTAATTCATGTACGAAGATTTACCTCTGTTCATTAAGTAAACGGCGAGGAAAGTAATTGTGAGTAAATTCAAATCTTTTATTTCGAAGTTGTGAGAGTTTGCTCGTTTGTTTGCTGCAATGACGTATGTAAATCTGGTCTTTCCTCCACAAAAACTAAATTCGAGACACACTCCAACGAGACACAAGGGGATTTAATGCGGCTCTCTCTCAATAAATTCCTTCAGTTTCTGTTTTGCAATTTACGGTACAAATGTCCAAATTGAACGGACTCGGAAAGACTCACCGAGAGCGTATATTCGTCGTCAGAATTGCTAGCTCTCTCACTACGAGCGAATTGTTTGAGAAAATTCAGGTATTAAATGAATGAGATTTCCATCGTTCAGTTTAACTGTAACCAAATACCTCACGTTTTAACTTTCTAGGCACTTTTTGTGAAAGATTAAAATCAATTGCAGACAGTTTTTAGGCCGCTTGTCAACCAACGTATTGACACTATTGCTTATACAAATAGTTAAATTCATTCTGAAAGCAATATTTTTCTGTCACCCAAAGTGATTTGAGAGAGAGAAAAGAGAGGACTCAAAAGTTATTTATCGGCTTGAGGCAGTGACCGACGTGTTTGCTTAAAAATACTGCCCAGCCGGAAAAACGAGATATATTTGTGAAAAATGGTAACGAAATTTTGGATGAACTCGACGATTCACGAAAGCGTTACCGTGGCCAGTGGGCAGAGATAGGAAAATACTGACCGGATAAAGAACCAATCAGATGGCAGGATTCGTTACCGCGCCCTCTAATTAACAAATAGAGAAGCCTTGACTGTGCTCTGTTCTGTTATAAAGCACGCAGGAAGCGGCTAGAGCACGAAAGAAGTGTAGGGAGAAACACGAGACGTAGTCGAGTGTTTCTTTCCACTTCTTGAGTGATCTAGCCGCTTCCTAAGTGCTTTATAACAGAACAGAGCACAGTCAAGGCTTCTCTATTTGTTTTATAATAAAGCATCCGTTAAATTACCCAAGCATTACATTCAATTTTCAAAACAAACTTTATTTCCAAAGCGAACAACAGTGTCGTCAGCATGCTCTATACTCTCATAAAGCACGCTACAATAAGCCAATCAGAATCCCTGTTAGAATGGTTCGAATAATCTGATTGGCTGTACAAGACTAAAGCTGTCAAAAGTGTCAAACCATCAAAGTTCAAAAACCATCAAAGATCACATTCTACGATAGTTTACAAACTAAAATAGTTCGGCAAGTCGAATTTAACACTCACTTTTGCTTGAAGTTTTTAAGTCTCTAATACAGAATCTTGAAGTGAAATTTTCAGTGAACTTCAGCCGAATTATGGCTCATAAAAACACGTGAGTTTTTTCACATGACAAGGTAGAAAACAAACTGTTCAAGGCGAGTGCTTGTTGAATGAACGACAGCCGAATTCACCAGAACATGAAGATCGCGCGGGATGAAAGCGCCGCAAAACTCGGCTGCAGTGACTGATGTGACTTTCCACCCAACGTATCGGAAAGGATATCAGAGCAAGCTCTTATTTTTTCACTCGAAGGGCGGCCGATGTAGTTTCTGAGGCTTGCTTTATTGTGATGACTGGAGATCGCCATGATGAGCGAGCCGCGATGAACTTCAGCATGATCATATTCGCTCAGACACCGTCATGATTAGTATGAATTTTAACAATGTGAAGTTTATATGAAATAATTCATTTTTGTACTGCGGTTGTAGATGAAAGTGAAATGTGATCATCGCAGTAAATTTTCCAATTTAAGCAATTGGAAAGAAGAAGCCTGAAAAAAATCAGGGCTTCAACGGGAATCGAACCCGTGACCTCCGCGAATACCGGTGCGATGCTCTACCAACTGAGCTATGAAGCCACACATTGGGAGCGAGGTCAATTTTATTGAGTTCATATCTTCCCGTGCAGTGAAATGATGTGAAGTTTATATGAAATAATTCATTTTTGTACTGCGGTTGTAGGTTGTTGTCTACAACCGCAGTACAAAAATGAATTATTTCATATAAACTTCACATCATTTCACTGCACGGGAAGATATGAACTCAATAAATTGACCTCGCTCCCAATGTGTGGCTTCATAGCTCAGTTGGTAGAGCATCGCACCGGTATTCGCGGAGGTCACGGGTTCGATTCCCGTTGAAGCCCTGATTTTTTTCAGGCTTCTTCTTATTTCCAATTGCTTAAATTGGAAAATTTACTGCGATGATCACATTTCACTTTCGTCTACAACCGCAGTACAAAAATGAATTATTTCATATAAACTTCACATCATTTCACTGCACGGGAAGATATGAACTCAATAAATTGACCTCGCTCCCAATGTGTGGCTTCATAGCTCAGTTGGTAGAGCATCGCACCAGTATTCGCGGAGGTCACGGGTTCGATTCCCGTTGAAGCCCAGATTTTTTTCAGGCTTCTTCTTTCCAATTGCTTAAATTGGAAAATTTACTGCGATGATCACATTTCACTTTCAATTTTAACAATTATGCTAGTTTGGTTATATTTTTCATCATTTCTGTTTTGTTTTTGAACACTGAACTTTAGATATTATACGAGTGTTAGCTGTGTTTGATTTTTATTACCGTACGTAAGCTTGCAATCTAACTGAGCGTGAAAATCTTTAAACTCGGAATGTCTATTTTGTTTTTCCTTTGAGGATTTTCGTATCTGCTCACGTTTTAATAACGTAGATCACGGCGCCTGGTATGTTTACAAACGTTTGTTTGGTTCTTCTGTTGTTACTTGCCGGCTCGTTTGTTCCGAAATTTCACCTTCAATTATCGGAAAAAAGCTAAAAAGAAGTCTCGGAAAAGGTCGAACATGCTACAATATGGCAGATGGCGTGACAGCTTTAGCTTAGCTCTATGCTCTATACTCTCATAGAGCACGCTCTTTCAACCAATGACAACGCGCGTTATATCTGAACTTTATTATAAAAAAAAATGAAACCAATTATTTCACATGTTACCGAATTGCAAAGCTATGAAAGATACATTAGAAAATCCTACACTAGTCAAGATGGTTGATCTGAGAGAGAAACTAAAGTGTTACGTTTGATCATACATCCGGTAATCAGTAGCAGCGACTGAAAGATTCAAATCAACAAAGTAACATTTTTTAAGTTGGAAACGGTATTTGGTGACTCTTTGTAATTTCAAGATCTCCTTCATGATAATTTTTTTTTTCTACCCAAAAATTTTGAAAGGCTCAACTGGCCACTGAGGCAATAACATTCCGGCGTTTCGCTAAAGACCAGTTCGCTAACGGTTTAGGTGGTTCCGCTAACGTTTCAGGTCATTTGGCCGACGTATCAAAGATCATTTCGGTAACGTCATAGGCAATTTCACTAACGTCTCTTTCCAGTTTTGTTTTCTTCGAAATAGCGACAGTTGAAATATTGTACCGTAATTAACTGTGTAAGATCAGCCAAGAATGAACTGTGATTGACTTGCTAAAGTTGTGTTACATCTACTTTGTCGATGTATCGATTCACCTTGATTTTTTTTTCTTTTTTTATCGCCTTGTATCAAATCGGCTTTCAGTTTCTAGTGAAACGATCTAACTTCCTTACGGCCTTTTCGGTCGATTAGAATTAAGTGGATCAAGTTCTGCCTGCGGGATCATTAAATGTTTCGTAAGACGTAACCGAAAAGATCGATGAGAGTAGACGTGAGCCAACTCTCCTGAGAGACTGCGAAACGACCTAAGATCATAGCGAACTGGTCGTTATTGAAAGGACATGTAGGGAAAACAACCTCCTACTTAAAGAGGTAGTAATATCGTCACGATCTTAGCAATTAGACAATTATTAAAGGAATAATCCATCCGAAAACAAGGAAATTTAGCTATAGCAAGCTGGCCTGCACGCTATGATGCAGTTATTTCAAAACAGCTCTAAAATATCATGGCCACCAAAACCTGTTAAACTATACGATAGTGTAATCAATATTCTAGGAAAAACTAAATGCTTTTCCCTTAACAGTCTCCTAGCTGGCAACACATTAATCGTGCTGCGAAGGAGGAGGAAGAGCGAATGCCCGATGATGAATATTCCGAGACATGACGAAAATGGCGACCTCGGAAGATGAAAAAAACCAAGAAAGAATTTTCTGTTAGCAATATGGTTGAGACAATTATGAAATCTTTATTTCTCCATTTGAATTGGGTGCTCTTATTCAGGCAAATTGATAACCTTTAAGTTCTCTGATTTTTCGAATATTTCGTTTGAGTTGTGTCCTTCTCAAAATTAATGGACTTTTGAAGATTGATTATTAAGTAATTTCACTTAAAACGTACAATACTTTATATTTTCAAACAATTAATTTCGCTTTATTACGTGTTAGAGTAATCGTTTCCTAATATCCAACATGACAGATTCAAGATGGCGTTTGGATATTAATAAAGATGGGCTGTCTTTGTAACGATGGCATCTAACCTTACTATTGACTGTGAATCTGTTACTATTTTCTACTTCCATTTGGAAAATATTTTGCGAGATCGAACGATAAACAAAAACATTTCCAAATTTTATACTTTTACTAAGTCTATCGTAGCGCTGTCATGGGAAAAAAATCGTTAAAAATCAAATAAATTTTTAACTCAGAAATTTAAAAACTCATCTGGAAGAAAACTTCTATTATTTTCGTACACAAAGTACCCTTAAAAAAACGGTTAACGAGCTTGCAAAAAAAAAAATGTTATTGCAGTTATTGTTTGTTTCCTGTAAATTCTGAAGAAACAAGTGACATCAATCGGTAATGTAATAATACCTGTTCAGCTACTTATTAGGCACTGCTATCATACATTACATTAAACTAGAGTTATTGCAATTTTCAAAAACGCATGGTAGCATTACTCCCCCCGAGAAATACCGAAAGGTCATTTTTGGGGGTCCTGGCCCATGGCCATAATATGTTATGTTAATTTGAGGAATTTTTTGCTGTCTGTTACATAACAGTTTTGCAAGAAATGCAAAGGGATTCAAAACTTATAAAAACAAAAAAACAAAAGGAAACTATAAAACACTCAGTATCACAAGGCACTGTTTATGTGTGCACTAGAAAAACTAAAAACGCTTTTAAAGAAAACAACCTTTGAAAGGAAAATTTACAGTGCTGCAGATATGATTCTATTAAAAGTAGCAACAAACACAACAAAAGTAACTATAACAGCATAGATGTTGAAATAAAACTTACTGTCTTCCAGTGTCTCCACAACCTGGCCAACACTTGCCGGTCCATTTCCAAGAAGAGTAAATGCTAACACTCCAATGCTGTAGTTTGTAAACTCATTCAGATTATCTAAAGTCACTGTTTGTCTTTTATTCTGTTGCTCTTTAGTGATATTGAGGAACTTAGTGACCGCGTAAGTATTTGGCAGGGCGTGAAAATTTACTCTATATCCTTTAATAATTCCATTTCTATCTTCAGCAATGACAGGATGCCATGAAACGGAGATACTTCTAGAAGATGTAACACCAACTGTAACAGCTTGTGGTGCACCACTCGGTTCTAGAGGCAAAATCGTGAAGTTACAGAGTACATCTACGATTAAACATATCAGCAACATTTTTTAAGTCAACACTTTCACTCTTACATGTTACTGTAATTTGAGGAATTTAAAAATGACGTTTGAGGAACCATGTTTTCAAGTTCCAAGAAGATGTGAAAACAAACGTGCCAAAAGAAAACGTCTGCAATAAGAAAAAAACTCATTAAAGCAAACCAGCATGGAAGGAACATGGTACAAAAAAAAACTTTTGTATGGATAGTAACAAGCTCAGAAGTAAATCACAACAACAAAATTAACAAAAAGCCGGAATAGAAAAAATCGACTATATATTTAAAAGATGTTGCCTTTGGTGGGCCCCCGAGTTTGACAGGTAAAATCATGATGTTAAAAAGGACATCTGAATTTCAGCAACGTTTATAAAACCTTAATTCGTCGATCTTGCACGTCATCACGGAGGCTTGTATGACCAATAGTAAAACTGTCGCAAAAGCTGTGAACGAGCATTTGGCAAAAGAAACCTTCCACTGATTAGAAAATCCCCTGAAAGCAACCTACTGTCAAGAGGACAAGTGCCTTTCAATTGCTTAGGGTTAGGAAGAATTATTAGAAAATCAAAACTAAAAAAATTTGAAGAATAAAAAACTGGACAATATAAAACACTCAGTATTACAAAGTAATGTTTCTGCGTCCATAGGACAAACAAAAAACGCTTTTTTATATAAAAAAGAAACCTTTCATAAGAAAATTGACAGTGCTGCCGATATAACGCGATTAAAGGCTCCAACAAACGCAAAGTAAAAATAATAGCGCAGTTGCTGGCATAAAACTTACTGTCTTCCAGTGTCTCCACAACCTGGCTAACACTTACTGGTCCATTTCCAAAAACAGTAAATGCTAATACCCCGATGCTGTAGTTTGTAAACTCATTCAGGTTACTTAAAGTCACTGTTTGTCTATTATTCTGTTCCTCATTAGTGATATTGAGGATCTTAGCAAAGATGTCACCATTTGGTAAGGCTTGGTAATTCACGATGTATCCTTTGATAATTCCATTTCGATCATCAGCAGTGACAGGATCCCAGGAGACGAAGATACTTTTAGAAGATGTAGCACTAACTGTAACAGCTTGTGGTGTACTACTCGGTTCTAAAGGTAAAATCAGGAGTGTATGACCAAAAGTTAAATTGTCACAAAATCTGTGAACGACCATTTGGCAAATGAGAACTATAATATTCTTCATATATTTGAATGATTCCATTTCGACTATCGGCAGGGACATAACCCCAGGATACATTGATACTTGTACATGTTACCTCGTTAATTGTGACTAGTTGTGGTGGCTCACTAGGCTCTTAAAGCTAAAGGAAACTATCATAAGGCCCTGTGCTTTTCATGGCTAACAAACTGAGGAGAGAACGGCTGAAAATCTTTTCAAATTTCTGAGTATACCTTTATTCATACCATCATCAGAGTGTCTGTACAGCAAATGTAATTGTCATCGTAACCATGAAGGAAACAAAAGGCTGCAAGCAGTTTTGGTTGTATAACTAATAAAAATTGCCCGAAATTACACAAAAATTGACAGTATTCATAACAAAATGAATAACAATATAGATTGATTAAAAAAAATTAACGTAACACTCACTATGCTGGTCGGTAGTCTTTCTCACCGAAGCACTTAAATGACTAGCACCTTTACTGTTAAACGCCTGCATGGCAAACTCGTATGAAGTGTGTTCATTTAGTGGTCCCACCAACAACGATGTCAATTCGGCTCTATCAACAGTTTTATTAATCCAGAGAGGAGTGCTGTTAAGCCGGTGCAAAACGTAATAGCCCAAGACTGCACCTCTGGCGATGTCTTTACTCAGCATCTGGGTTGTAAAGTTAATAAAACTTTAATATGATGACCACGACTAGTTTTTACGCGCTACGTGTACATACATTACAGTGCGTCCAAATATTGTAATGCACTGTCATAACAATTGCACGTACTCAAATAATTTTATCTCTCTTTTTCTTTTATATAAACACATTCCGCGTTTTTTTTTTCTTAAAAGTCTTTGGTAGATCTCGGACGACGTCAATATGTAATTAGAAGAAAAACGTGACACATGAGCCACAGACAGGTATTAATGATATTCTTGCTAGGTTTATTGCATCACGATCTGCATCCATGTGCAGACCGGGTGTCTTTCCGCTTTGATTTATGACACACGCGAGCTATGAATGGAGATTCCACAACTTACAATTCGGACCGAGAAAAGGAGGTTATTAAGATATTTATTATATCTCTGTGTTCAAATAGAGGGGAAAGATTTCAATTTAAACAAACTTTTGCATTAAGCGGACCGTACATGTGCGTTGTTCACCAAACGTGAGGTCAAGATGGCTGGATTTTGGCCAAAAGAACGAGGGTAATATCTAACCATCTTGACCGAACAAACTGGGTCAATGATTTATCGTTTAGCAAAAGATTTCACTTCAATAAGAATTAGGATTGCCTTGTTTCGAGAACCGGATAAGAAAGCCAACTTTATTTGTAGTTAAATAATGATAAGACTCTTTCATGTCTTCTTTGTTTTGACTGTCTTCTGCTGGTTTTTGCGACTCCGTCGCCAAAATTTTCCAAAAGTTACGATCTTTACAAGTCCGCTTCACGGATTCTTTTTTCTTTCGTGGGATCAAACCAAATAATCCTGAGTGGGCGAGATGGGCCCACTTTGCGCCCGCTGTGAGCCAATTAGGACACAGGATAAGCTTTATATTGCTCACAGGCGCAGCTGGGTATACGATGAAATGAAATATGGCCCGCTAAGTGATGCACAACGACACGGAATCTAACCAAGGGGGTAAAAATAATGTCGTTGATGACGTCCCCTACAGGTAAGTGACTGTCCCAAGTTAATTAACCCTTTAACTCCCATGAGTGACCAAGAGAGAATTTCCTCTTACAATATCAATACAATATCAAGCAGACAGGTGATGAGAATAAAGAAAAATATCAATTAGGGTATTACAAATTGAAACAATATCAATTTCTCCAAACTAACACTACAAGAACTGTATGGACGATAGTAAGGAGAATTACTAATGAGATCTTGGGAGTTAAAGGGCTTGGAGCACAGTCGTATTTTGTCCGCGCAATTTCAAAGAACCAAGCAAAGTATGCGCGCATGGTTGTCGGATAATCAGCAAAGAATTCTAAATCCAAACTTTTCGTCTATCAAGTGCACTTTCGTCTATGTGCAATCATGTTAAGAGTTTCCGTTGTTTTATTGCTTGACACGCATGTAATACTCCAATACAGATTATTAAATGGTGTATGTACTTTACATGCAGAGTTACGAAGCAATCAAAGAGAACATTAAGTGTTGAACATATGATATTCAATATTCTACTCATCAAAATAGGTATGTGAACAAGTAACTCAGGTTAATGAAAAACGCCAAAGGGGAAATCAGTATGAGTTGTCAATGCTGTAGTCATAGAAACATTCGTTTGAGGTTACATGCAATATCTGGTAATTACCTGCCAGGAAACATTCACAGCAGTTGAGTTTAGAACAGTCACAATAAAATTTGGAGCCTTGCTCGGCACTGCAAAAAGAAATTAAATAATCTTTTTTCCTTTAATGTGTCAAAGTGTGACAAACAACGATTATAGCTCAAAAATAATATTTGTACAGGTGTTAGATAAACTCCTAAGGAACTCCATTTGATCTTACTTAAGAGAGTGACAGATAACCTGATGCACTGGAGGTGGTGATTCAAAAAACAGCAACACGATTTGTTCTTTCAAAAAAGACATAACAGTATGTAATATTTCTTTAAATCAGGTAACTTCAGGAGAGAAACAGTTGACATCAAACGATTACTAGAAGTTTACAGGGTATGTCCCAATCCCCTGTCATGTTCTTGTGGTACATTTGTAGCTTTTCTTCATAACTCTTTTCATACATTGCAAAAAACTGCATAGAGTAAGCAGCATACCTTCTTCATCCGTGGTAACATTCAGAATAGGGCTGCTGTTACTTCTGCCAATTTTATTACTAGCAAACACTCTGATATTATATGTTGTCCAAGGAAAAAGACCTGTCAGAGAGGCAGTCGTGGAGAGTCTGGAAACCACACATGTACTGCTTGAGAGGGATCCTTGACAAACAACATCCTTTAATATCTGATCATGTTGACTGATTTCCACTGTGTAGTTTTTAATGGCACAATTTCCATCAAAACCAACCGTCCAGGAGATATTTATAACTCGTGAGCCCTTTGTGTCGACAGTAATGTTCTGTGGTGGGTCTGGAACAACTAGGGAATTAAACAACCTCTAAATAAACACTGAAATTTACAATTTCAGTTGGAAGTTTATCCATCCTTACCAAAAGAGTTAGACCAGATCGATCAACATATTTTAAAATATTTCAAGTTGCACAGGTTCTTCGTTAATAAAACGTGAATAATAAGCTCATCTCTCTTAATTATTTCGATAAACACTTTGCATGAGATTCTTTCTCCAGGAAGTGTACATGCTAGTTCACGGACACCCAATCATACTCCTGGATGAAGAGAGATTCCGGTCTTAAATATATTATTCATCATTTTTTTCTTTCAAAATGGGATTAAATCACCTACTCACTTAATATCAAAGTTCGAAAAGCAAATCATTGAATTTTGAAATTTTGAACAAGCTGTCCTCTTTTCTGCTGTTTTTGATTTTCTTTTGTTTTTTGTTTTTTGTTTTTTGTTTTTTGTTTTTCATCAGGTTAGGTTGCCAATGGCATTTTTAAAGACAGTTGAGCTTCTATCATTACCACTACCACTATCTTTACCACAAACACCATTATCGTTACTGCCACAACTACTACGACCACTACTACAATTACTACTACTAGCACTACCGCTACTTCTTTTACCACTACTACTACTATTACTACAACTACTACCACTACTACCGCTACTATTACTACCACTGCTTTTACGACCACTACTACTACCACTTCTGACTATTACCACTACCACCACCAAAATGGTCCTAAAGCTGTTACTTATAAGATATCCATTCTTGTACCATGATATCGTCGAAACTGGATTTCCAGTAGCGTTACAATACAACGTTACGTTTTGACCTTTTCCCGTTGTGATATTGTGAGGATGAGTTACGATCTCAGGTTTATCTGTGGATAAATACAGTATTTGTGCAAGCTTGTCACAAAAAAAATTATAATTTTCTTGTTCGTGTAATAGTTATTGTTTTCCAAATGTATTTAACAGATCTCTCCTTGTCTGTTTTTTAATTCACTGCCGATAATTAAAAAAGAAAAAAAAAATATATATATATATATATATATATATATATATGCAGTTATATATATATATATATATATATATATATATATATATATACATACGTTTTACTAATATACCCACAATTGTGATCAGTGTCGTGTCCTGAGTGCTGTTTAAAATATTCGTGACTCTACAGGTGTAATTTCCACCATCCTTTAAGGAAGCTGCTATTTAATAGTGCTTCACTTACATTGCACATCTAATATGACAATTATCGAGGTATTGTTTCCAACTTCATTATGGGCGACACACAGGTATCCTCCGCTGTCAAGTCTGTTCACATATGTTATCGTCAGGTGCGACGTTTTTGCTGACATATTAATCCTGTTGTTGCTTTTCACGGTATTTTCAACTTTAAACCATGAAAACTGTGGCTCTGGATTTCCGGTAGCATTACAAGTTAAGGTCACATTATTTCTTTCTGCTACCGTAACATTCTGCGGATGTTTTGTTATCTCAGGGCGATCTGAAATACATAAACAAACTCTCTTAGTAAGGCTATGCGTAGAAATTGTTTTCACGATTATGTTACGATACAACAAGTTGTGCTCAAATTCTTAAACAAAAATTTTTGCGTATATCTTGAACAAGTGTTCAGTACAGTTTTAAGCAAGATGATGGAGATGTAATAGAGTCATCAAACGTGTTTTACATGGACAAATCTCTTTATTTAGTAGTTATTTCTAATAGCTGTCATGTAAGACGTGCTCACTTCCAAATTTTTTAACCCTCTAACTCTTAGATCAATGCCAACCGTAAAATTCTTATAATGTTAGTTCAGAGAATTTAGTATTTTATCAAATAGTTATTCCCTGATCGCTATTTTTCTTTATTCTCATTACTTATCTGCTTAATATTGCATTGACACTGTAAGGAGAAATTCTCTCTCGGTCACTCATGGGAGTTAAAGGGTAAAAGTATATTCCCGACCATCTTATGACGGCCATTCATGGGAGAGTTTGTTCTCCGACCAAATTATTAATTATTTCTTACGAGCATTTCGTAATCGTTTTCGAGGACTCAAAAAAGAAGATTTTGAAATATCGATTTCCCCGTAGACGTTACCTAAAGGTGTTTACTGCGAAAGAGAATTTGCGTATCAAAATGCTCTGCTCTATTTCTAATCGATATCTTAAAGGACAATGCAATGAACTCACATTTCACATTTAATTCAGCAGCTTCTGATGTGTCGTTTCCAAGTTTGTTGCTCGCCACACATCTGTATTCTCCACTGTCCTTTCTGTTCACATTCATTATCGTCAAAACTTTATTGACAACTGAATAACTGATCCTCGAATCGTTAGTTATAGGCGATTCATCTTTAGTCCATGATGTTGTCGGTAATGGATTTGCAGTATAATTACAAGAAAAGGTCACGTTTCCTCCTTCTTTTACTTCCACACTTTTAGGATTAGAAGTAATCTCAGGTTTATCTGCAATTTTCAAATCAATCTTGTTAGCAAAGGGCAAATAACAGATAAACAAAACGTCTGCATAGAAATGCATACATGACTGTACATCCGTTTTCTGTTATAAAAAAAGCATAGGATGAAATTTTCTTGCAGAGAGTACGAGAGTAAGGCCATGTTTATTAAACAATAATTATAACAAAAGTTGACTATAGCGGAAACAAAAAAAAAGGGTGAATTGGAGAAAGAAGCATGAAATCTGCCGACAGTCGACGCCGAGTATCAAAACGCTATTCATACCCTGGTAAGAGAAAGTAGAGTATTCATACCAGTACAGTAATGAGATGAGAACTTACATTGAATGTTAACAGTAGAAACGTTTGAGGTATCATTTCCCAAGCTGTTGTTCGCTACACAACGGTAGTGGCCGCTGTCTGTTCTGTTCACATTTGATACGGTCAACAGCCTGTTATGTTTTGAAAACCTGATTCTGGAATTGTTGTTTATGGGAGATCCATCTTTGGTCCATAATATTATCGATGTTGGGTTTCCAGTGGCATTACAAAACAAAGTCAAATTACTCCCCTCTTCTTTCATGACATTCACTTGAGGATGAGAGACGATTTCAGCTCGAACTGCAATTTCAGAAAAATTTTACTATGCAAAGGACTAATAAGAAAAAATAAATATAACATAATAACAAATTACGTTATGCAACCACTTCGCTCGCGGTTTGTGTTTTCAGCGTAATCTTTGCTCCACGGACAGGCTGTCAGACAACTGACTGATCATTCCTCAATCTTTCGGTTCAAGGACATAAAGTGATGCTACAAAAGGAAACTCTTTATGAAGAAAGGCTGCATAATGCTCAACTAGATATTAGTTGCGCTGTGTACATGAAACGGTTCCAATTTAGAATGTATGTTGCAATATCGCTTACAAACAAACTGGCCAATATATATACTGACGTACGATAGCAACAAGCATTTTCAAATACAATACTGGTCACTTCCCATCGAGGCAATTTTCTTCTCGTAAAACATGAAATAGACTAAGAGTAAGTATATCAGTAATAAGTTTGAAAATCATCGGAATTCTTTTGGATCAAAATGAGTATTTTGTTTAAAATGCGAGTATAAAATACGTAATTTCCGAAACATATATAGGTAATATAAACTAAGCTTACCTTGGCAAGATATTAAAAGCAATGAATTCGATCAATCGGGTCAGCAGATTTAATCGAGGCAATTACACAAGAAAAATGAAACATTCGAATTAAATTACAATATCGAAATATCTTGCTTAAGGTTAAGGACTGAAACAGTGAATCTCAACAAATTTAGCTTAACAAGGTCCTTAACTCACACTCGAGAGAATTCAATCCATTTGCATTGTGAATATCCGGAGATTTAAACTGATGAAATCAATGCGCGGCCAGGGCCTATACCTCGTATACGGAAGTCAACGAGGTTGATTTCCGCTTCCAAATCTGTTAAAATTATGTCTTCGAATAATGAAAAATGTCTTTTACCTCCTTGAGTGGATGAATAAAACACTAACAATAACAGGACGAAGAACCAGTGAAAAAGACGCCCTCTGATAGTAAAAATTCCGGCAAGAAGATCCTCCATACTAAGAAAGCATAGTTCGATCCAAAAGGAAGAAGACAGAACGGCCGATAAAAAAAATAATTGTTGCTAGAGCTACAAAAGCAATTAAAATGAGGTATCTATATGAAAAGCATTTTGATTGGCTGAAACAGCGCGCTAAATCAGAATAAATTGTCCGGCCAGCTTGAGGGAGCCAAGTAAATTCTCGACATTTCGTGATGGATTAATGGCACATCAAAAGGACTCCTAGTACTTATTCATGTATAATGACTAATTTAAGTCACTTACACTGAACATTAATCGTGGAAGCGTTAGAAGTATCCGTTCCAACTCTGTTTTTTGCTTGACATGTGTAATCGCCACTGTCTATTCTGTTCACATTCCTTATTGTCAACTGTTCATGGCTTGGTGAAAAAATGGTACTGAAGCTGTTATTTATAGGATATCCATTCTTGTACCATGATATTGTTGGAACTGGACTTCCAGTAGCGTTACAATATAAAGTCACGTTTTGACCTTCTCTTGTTGTGATATTTTGAGGATGCGTCACGATCTCAGGTTTATCTGTGGATAAATACAGTATTATCATTAAAAAAATTATTTAAAAAAATTATACCAGTTTTCATGTTCATGTAATAGTAATCTCTTTCCAAACGTATTTAACAGTTCTCACCTTGTCCGTTGTTTTATTGACTAAGCATGATAATTAGAATATATATACATACGTGTTACTCTGACCAAAACAAGAGAAAACGAATTTGTAGAGCTGACTAATAGTTAATAAATTCGTTAGATATTGTGTTTTGGTGCAGGAATTGTATAATGCCTATATTACATTTTCTATAAATTCGTATGGTAATCTCACAATACACAGCACCAAAAAATAACATACAGTGTACTACGTTTAGGGTTTGAAAGATGACAGTAACTCATGAGCAGTTTTCAAGGACGATCTCGTTGTAAATGTGGTACGGGAGAAAACGTTCTCGTCAGTTAAAGTGGTACAATTGTATTCTTACCTTATGGTTTTAAATTTTATAGAAATGACTGATTAATAAACGTTTCTGAAGGAAATATTCTCCACCAATTGGCTAGTTTAACTGGTTATCATTTAATACCTTTGATTATGATCAATGTCGTATCCCGCGTGCTGCCTAAAATATTCGTGACTTTACAGGTGTAATTTCCCCCATCCTTTAGGGAAGCTGCAGTGATTGACAACTGTATTTGACTCTCATTGAAAGATGGAATTGTCACTCTTGAATCATTAATCTGCACTGAAGTATTTCGAACAATCACAGTTCCTTCTTTTATCCATTGCACTTCAGACACTGGTGGCGACGCTTCATACCGACATATCAGCCAGATATTGCTGCCTTTAGCCAAATATTGCTCCTGATCGCCATCAATTGTAACCTCGGGTTCAACTGAAAAGTAAATAGCGTCGGTGTTAGAGCTAATAAATAATTCGAACGTGTGGCATGCAATTATCACTTTGTAGCTTTCTTGATGTCGACCTACATTTAACTTTTAACAAACAGACGATCACCAGTCGACGCCCCATGAATTTCACAATAGGCAAGTACTGGACAAGGTAACGAACAAAATGAAATAGATCAGATAAAATTTTCAATGACATAAATAAGAGAAAAATATTTGAGAAAAGGCTACAGCTGCACTATCCATTTCGGCATCAAGAACGTGCATCCAAAGGTAAATTGTGCTTCTGGTTAAAATAAACAACCATTTCATCCAATTTTCGACAACGGAAGAGCAGTGAAATGATCACTTTATAAGGTTCCAGGATGTCAATGCAACTGATAAAGATTATAAATACAGTTACAACAAGTAAGACCTGGAAATTAAAGAGTGTACGACACTTACAAAGAACAACCACTCTGGAATTTGAGGTATCATTTCCAACTCTGTTTCTCGCCACACACTGGTATTCACCGCTGTCTGTTCTGCTTATATTCGTTATTGTTAATCGCTTATTGTCTTTTGAAAGGCCGATCCTAGATTTGCTCTTTATGGGAGATCCATCTTTAACCCAGGATATTGATGGTTCTGGATTTCCGGTGGCGTTACAGGGCAGAGTTATCTTTTCTCCCTCTACGGGAGTTTTCCCTTCTGGACGGGTGGTGATTAAGGGCAGTTCTGTGTGAAAAAGAAGCAAGAGCTGCTTAATTTGATATTAAACATCCATTCTAATTGTGACATTTATATTTTCAATCAAGAGACTAACTTGAAACAGAATACACCAGCAGCTGTAAACTTGAAACGGTTCACTGAATAGAACAAACACGAGTTTCATTCGTAATTATGGGAGAGTTGCTTTATCCCAAACAAGAAAGCTCCTGATTAACCGGACACAAAAAGGAGCAGATTGGATTTTTCTGAAATAGCACTCTTGGTGCTCCACGTGAATGATTAGGTCTTCGCCTGTGATTAAGATTTTTTTTGGCACTGGACGGACTAGTTCCATCCCGGAGTTCTTTAAACAGCTGAAGATTTTAAATTATTGATTTTCTGATTGTGGATTGCATTGGTTCTGTTGTAACGTCGCATGGTCCTCATTCCCCTCCGTCCTTCTCTAAAATGAAAATGTGAACCCGCTTCTCCAATAAGTAAATCATCCGGATGGCGAGGACATTTTAAAGCAGCCCCTCTAGAACCTCATGGGAGCACTTACGAAAAATTAGACCCCCACTGTTCAACCAATTTGAATTACCCATGGCCAAACAAAAAAAAACAAACGTAGTTGTAAAGTGCTTTTTAGCATACAGTACCCTGGCTTATGACTGACGTCCTATGGGATGAGTTACCAACAGCATTAATAACAAGGCAGGAGTAGTTTCCAGCATCCTGGGAAGTACTTTGACTTATAAGTAACTGTATTTGACTTTCATTGTAATGAGGAACAGAGATGCAGGACTCGTTAACCAGCAGACTAGAATTTCTAGCAATCACATCTCCATCTTTTATCCACTGCACTTCAGACACGGGTGGCATAGCATCGTACTCGCATAGGAGTTTCTTTATTTTACCGACAATTGCAAATTGTTGTGGACCACCAATCATTGTGACTCCTGGTATATCTACATTTGCAAAACGAAGCATAAATTGCATATTTAATGATATCTTATCTTTTCAAGTACCAGTTTCATAGATTAACCAATGCACCGTTTTGGCATCAATAATAACGGGAATCTTTTAGCGTGCAACTGATAAATCTGGAATCCGTTATTCAAGGCCTTTTAGGCCAACTTTTCTTAGACTTTTCAAACCAGTGCAAATTAGGCAGTAATATTATGTATAATAACTTTGTTATCTCGACTCGGTAGTTGGTTGTCCCTCAGACTTTCGAGATAACGAGACTCTGATGTCTATAAACGTTTAAGACCAAGGAAGGCTCTTGCGTGGAAAGCAAAATGAACCATTTCAGCTTCACAAGGAAAACTTCAAGTTTCATCTATCAAAAATGCTCACTACTTACAATGCACTTCCAAGGTAGTGCCATGGGACGTAACATTTCCAAGACTGTTTTCCGCCACACATCGGTACACTCCATTGTCTCCTTTGCTCACATTCTTGACAATGAGCTGTTTTCCTTCGTAAGACAAATTCACTCTCGAACCGTAACTGGTGCACACAGAATTCCCGTCTTTAGTCCATGATGTTGTCGGTAGTGGATTTCCAGTGGCGTTGCAAAATATAGTCAATTTCTCTCCTTCGATTCTCTGAATCAATCGTGGAAGAGGGCTGATCTCGGGTTTAACTACAGTCATCCATATGAGACAAGCAAATTAACAGTGTTGGGCCTTTACCCTCTTGAGTCTAAGTCAACTCTACTTAAGAAAGAAAAAGGTTGTGGCAAGGACTTGTACATGATGCACCCATCAAAATGGACTCGAATCTTAATTGATCAAATGAGAGTGTAAATTATAGTCCTGGGTAATAAGCCATAAACGGGTGAGTTGAATCACTTAGTTTTACGTATAGATTCGAAGATGACTGAAAGCTTCTTTAGGCCTCTAAAATATAATATTGCTTACGAACTCTTCAGTCGTGTTGGTATAGTGTAAATGAAGGACCTTACCATCTGCTCTAGGCAATGGACGAACCGATCAATTCTTAAACACTTTCATTAAGTAATAACTAAGAAATAGAACTGAAAGTCGCATCGAAACAACTAGTGAGGAGTTACAAGAAAAATGTATAAAGAGACATGGGATTAGTTCGCTGGAAGTCGAATTAAAAGGTCCGGCTTCGAATACAGGCGAGGATATTAGCTTTTTGCTTTTGGTTCACAGTGCCTCTCTTCACTCAGGGCTTAATGGCTACCGGCAAACTGTCAAGAAAATCTGAAGATTTTGTCGTTAGAGGTAGGCAATGGACAAACAACCCATTTATGTTGAATCTACTCTAAGTCATTTAGAATGCTAAAACAGGGATAGGCATCGGAAGCTGAAAAAATTAGAAATATGGAAATGCAGGCTGAACCATTTAGCATCAAACAAACACACCGACTTTGACATCATCAAAATCTGAAACAATTTCTTAATTAAAGGTAAGATACGAAAGAACAAGCGATTAAAATGTTCCACCTACATTGCACTCCTAAATAAGCAGGATTGGAGGTATCGTATCCAAGGCTGTTAGCGGCCACACATCGGTATTCTCCGCTGTCTACTCTTTTTACATTCGTTAAAGTAAGGTGTTTGTTATCCGCCGACAAATTAATCCTGGAGCTGTTACTAAGAGGTGATTCTCCCTTATTCCATGATATTTTTGGTACCGGATTCCCCATAGCGTTACAAAATAAGGTGACATTTTCTCCTTCTTTTTCAGTCACATTGTCCGGATGAGCAGTGATCTCTGGTATGTCTGTAACAGGAAACATTCCGTTAGTTTGTGGTTTTTTGTGAATAGTAAACAACAACAAAGTCTTCGCATAGGTGTGATGGAGTATTTGCTGGGGTTTAACAAGTATTCAAAATTTTCGTGTTGTGAGCAACAGCGATGATAACCAAACCATTCCTAGTCTGACTTCACCCAAACGACTCCACTTAATGACTTTTGATTTAAATGTTTGGTTTTGACTGCAAATAATTTGCAATCAGCCATAATTTCAATGAGTTCATTCTTTAGATCTTAAGATAATCTCCTTCCAAGTAATGCAATTGCAAGATTGTCTTTCTCACGACACATCGTACTCACATAGTACATCAAATGTTGCAACTTGGGAAGAAGCATTTCCGATGTTATTGGACGCCAGACATTGGTATTCTCCGCTGTCTTTCCTGCTAACATTCGTAGTCGTCAATTTCCGTTTGTCTTTTGAAAAAACAATGTTAGGATTGTAATTCGTATTGATATGAGACCCGTTAAAGATCCATGATATATTTGGCTCTGGATTTCCTGAAGCCTCACAAAACCAAGTGAAATTTTCCCCCTCCTCTTTTGTGGCATTCAAGGGACTGAGAGCGATCGCCGGTGGATCTGCAAATAACAAATAATAGCTACAGACTGATTTGTTTTGTGAGAATAAAGCAAAAAAAGCTTTGAGTATGGCTAATTCCACTGGAATTTACTTCCTACAATCTACGAATGATGGTAATTGATCATTAAATTTAGTCACTGAAATATCATTAAATGTAGTTTGTTGCAACATAACTGAATCAGGCAGTTTCCTACCGTTTACTTGAGAGCATTCACCCAAAAGCTTAATAATCGCCGCATAAGAGATTCCAAAGTTAATGCTTCGTAAATTAAAAATTCCTCGATACTTTAAAAATTAAAAAGACAAATGCTTTACTTGGTAGAAAGATCACAAAATATCAAAATCGAGAAATTAATTAACTTACTATTTCACACGTGATATTCATAAGAATTATAATTGAAAGGAAAAAATATTGTCTTACATTGCACTCTAAGTGCACTGAGATTGGAAGAAACATTTCCAAGACTGTTGTTCGCCACACACTGGTATTCTCCACTGTCTGTTCTGTCTAAGCTCATTATAGTCAGTTGCTCGTTTAAATTGCTCAGGGAAACCCTTGAATTTCTGCTTGTATTTAGTGGAGAACCATTCACAGTCCAGGATACTGTCGGTGTGGGTTTACCATCAACAAAACACGATAAAGACACGTCAGTTCCTTCCACGGGTCTGGTATCCGGTGAAGTAATTCTTGGTTGATCTAAATCTGTTATTATCAGCAAGAAATAGAACAAATTAATATAAAACAAGACCTTTGAAATAGAATTTTATTTATAAATAGTTGTAAACATAACTTTTCCTGTGGCTAAGCTTTCCAAATGATGAAGTTCGAACATACAGCTACAACAACTTATTGTCCAGGTGAAAAACATGCGACTAGTCTCTTTCTTCTTTTTTTTTTTTTTTTTTTTTTTTTTTTTTTTCGGTCAGGTAAGAGTGCTCATGAAATCCTGCTTCCAGCTTTATCTGTCACCAGTCCACACCGAACACGTCCCTTGCCGGTCTAAGAAGCGCTGGCGTAAGGCGAGAAGTTGTTCTCTACGGTGATAGAGGGCACCTAACTCACTAAACAGGAGATGCTCTCCCCAAACAAGCCAGAATGGTGGTATAAACAAGTCCTAAGTAGACCGAATATGAAAAATACTCAACTTAATCTGTGAAATTTAATTTGTCATATTTAAGTATCTGAATGACAAAATTTCTGACTATTGACATGATTCCTCGTGTGTCTGTAAAACATTCTTTTTCATAGGTTCTTTTTACTTACACAGTATCGAAATCTCCAATTTACTTTCATTTCTTGCTCGGTCTTCGCTGGAGATAACTGTCAACTTGTAGCTTCCCTCGTCCGTTCTTTTCACACCGAGGAGAATGATTGATGTGTAATTATTTGTAATGTCCACGAGTATGCGAGCGCGGTAAGATGGTTTTATCCATGGTTTGACAAAAGGGGAATATTTGTCAAAAATCTGCTTATCTTTTTCAAATAACGCCTGAGAGAGTGATACGTCTTTGCCAAGTGAGTACCTCCATTCCAGCGTAACATTGTCACCTTCCACAGCAAGGAATGGATTTTTAGGATCTTCAGTAAACACCGGCGCACCTGATAAGACAAACATAACAATTTTCGGGCTTCGGTAGATTTCTACAACAACTTCAATAATCGCATATAACTACATCGCTTTATAACTTTACAGTCTTGGGATATCCAAGAAAAATTAAAAAAAACAAAACAAAAAACAAAAAAACGATAAATTAACCTTGGAAATATATACGTTAAACCATTTTAGTTCTTTATAAGAATATTTCGATTTAGCCATTTTAAAGTTAGTCTTATTGTAGGAGCAAATAGTGTTATTAATTGCTATTTTAATTTTGATTGGTTCTTACGTATATACTGTTGGAGGACAGTAGCACAGATGAACATTACCAAAATTTTTCCTCTTTTATTATATAATTACGCAATGAACCACACTTTCCATCGGTTGCTATCGGCTAATAAAAGCACACAGGATGTTGGAGGAGCACGAGAAAATTTTGTAGACCACGAAGCGCAGCTAAATGCTTTTCATATTTTATTGCCCCAGATCAAACGAAATCTGAAATCGCAGGCAGCAACCGAAATGTTGAGTGTTCAGTCATTTCGAAAGTGATTTTTTACCTCATGTTGATAGATTTTCAGTTAATATTTAAATGAAAATCCAGTTCTCGCTATAATTTTCTTAAAGCAAGAACATGCCAAGTTTTCCTTCACGGCGAACAGTTTGCAGAATTCTAGTCGAGAATTTCTGAAGTTCCTTCACTTCAACCGCGCAACAAA